>NC_133618.1:136689126-136944126 GCF_048593235.1 Sminthopsis crassicaudata | reverse complement strand
GTGTCTAGAATCTGTCAGTAGCAACGATGGAGAAGGCACTGAGGACAAATTGAGGATTAGCTAATGCTGATGTGCCAGCAATAGGATCTAAATAACTTAATAGTTTCCTCTGGAAAGAGAGAGACAGAGAGAGTGCACTGCTTTAGTGCAGTTTAGTTAGCCCCAGGCAGCAGTCAGAAATCACTTCTGGGTGCTTGATTGGTTATAGGGAAGTTCCACTGGACATCTTCTCTTACAGCCTCTATATAGAAGGACATATCTTCTGATCAATGGTAATAGTGTTTTCTTCACCTTCCCTCTAAAACTGCTCCTCTGTTTGACATCAATGCTTGAGTCACTCACTGACACTTCCCAGGTTCCCATGGTTGGAATCTTAAAGTTATCTTTGACTTTCACCTCTCTCCCTTACCTCTCATATCCAATCAAATCCCAAACCTTGTCAATTCTACTTTGGCAACATTTTTTTTTGTTAAAGCTTTTTATTTACAAAACATATGCATGGGTAATTTTTCAATACTGACCCTTGCAAAGCCTTCTGTTCCAAATTATTCCCTCCTTCCTCCTACCCCTCCCTTAGATAGCAGGTAGCCCAATACAAGTTAAATATGTTAAAATATATGTTAAATCCAATATATGTATACATATTTATATAATTATCTTGCTTCACAAAAAAAATCGGATCAAGAGGGGAAAAAACATTAAGAAAACAAAATGCAAGCAAACAACAACAAAAAAGTGAAAATACTATGCTGTGATCCACACTCCGTTCCTACAGTCCTCTCTCTGGATGTGGATGGCTCTCAAAATCATCTCAAAATTATTGGAACTGATCTGATTCATCTCATTGTTGGAAATATTTGGCAACATTTCTCAAATCTGTTTCCTCAACTGGAGTATAAGATCCTTTAGGGAAGAGTTAGTGTTATCTCTGAACTTTGCATCTCTCCTAAAGTTTAGAACAGTGCTCTGTATCCATTACATGCATACATTTAATTCAGTGTGGCTTTGGATCTGGACAAAGAAGAATCCAGTCATATGAGAGTTATAGCATACTGTACGTGAGATAATCAGTCAATAATAAATATTGATTAATTGATTGGATTTGGGGGTTTCCTTCCAATACTCGTCCCATAATATTAATCCCATTCTTCTCTTCTTTTTTAAGGACTTGAAGGAAATCAAAGAAAGGAAGAATGAAAATGATGGGCGAATTCTTTGGGGTTTTGCTGCTGTGTGGAATAGTCTCGTTCTCCAGTCAGGTAAGAAGCCTATTCACCTATATTATACATACTTTATACATTATACCTCATATACATAGGAGGGTCAGCTGAAGGGACTAGGCATATTTAAAGACTTATCAAGAAGAAGAGAGGGCAAATATGCTATTTTAAGCCCCAAAAGACAGAATCCAGAGTGATGATTAGAAGTTATAAAGAGGCAAACTGATGTGAGTATAACCCAATATTTAGAGCTATTCAAAAGAATGACATTATAGAGCTAAACTAGAGTGACCCATGATGATACTCTAGTTGTACTCTCTCTTTTTGCCAAGGTTACAGAGGTAAAAAGTGGCCAGCTGGGCCCTTTTTGGACTGTAGTCCTTCACTACAGAATGTCACACAAAGGCTGTATGACCACTTAGCGGGGCTGTTATGTTCCCATCACAAAAAGATTTCCTTTTGGTTATGAGTTGGACTGGATGGTTGCTGTGCCCTTTATGGGACAGCATGGAGCGGGCTGTAAATACTTGTTTGGGGATGGACAAGCCCTTTTCCAGGAGGCAGCAACCTCCTCCTGTAGGAGCCATTATCCCACAAAGATACACTGTTGGCTTATCTTTATGCTAGCCACAAAATATACTAGGGACCTTTTTCTAAAGCCTAGGAGATGACAACATTTATAGAATTGTGAAAAATCAGTAGGAGAAAGGAATCAGCCCAAATGCAGTGAAGCCCACCTCTAAGAATCATGGCAAGATCATTCCCTGTAAAAGATACTCAGGACTCTGCTTGGATTAATTCACAAGAAATAGAGCTGGGGGGGGGCACTTATATTCTGAATTGGAAAAGTTGTCTTCATAATGCAGATGATTTCCTACATTATGAATATGGTGTAGCAGATAACCTAAAATGAGGAAAACTAAGGTTCCAATAATACTTCTGAACATACCTAGCTTGTTTGAACAACCTTTCCTCAATCTCAAGTTCTTCCTTTATAAAATGGGAATAATAATACTTGTGATATATACCTCAAAAGGTTTTAATTATAGCAGTAGATAATATTTAAATAGTACTTTAAGATTTATAAAGTGAATTGTGCGTGTTATCTCATTTAATCCTCACAACCCTGAAAGATAAGTGCTATTATCATCTTTATTTTACACATGAGAAACTAAGCTAGAGATTAAGTGACTTGCCCACACAGTCAGTAAGTGTCTGAAGGAGGATTTTAATTCAAGTCTTCTGGACCGCTGCAGCCCCAGTGTTCTATCTGCTGCACCACCTCACTGCCATTATGTTGTAAGGCTTAAATGAGATGATGTACACAAAGTATTCTGTAAATGTTTCTTCAAGTTCTACAGCATCAGCTGTTATGGTAGCATCTTTGGGCAGCTTAAAAATTATTCAAATTAGCACAGAAGGAATTTATAGCATGTCCAGGTCAAAGGGCATCTTAGAGACATCTAATTCATTCTCCCCATTTTTGCAAAGAAGGAAACTAAATCCCAAAAAAGTTGGGCTTTGCTTAATGTCTATGGTGGAATCAGGACAAGTAAAGTACCCAAATCTACTGACTTCTGGTCCAGTGTTCTTATATCATGAATCAAGTATTTGTTGAGAACCTATATAATATGCTCTCACAGAGGCCAGATTTTGGTGAGATACAGAAGCATATATACAGTCCCTTCCTTCAAGGAGATCACAGTCTAGCTGAGGAGATGAGATATGAATTATTCTGGAAAAAATACTGATAAATGCAAGGTGTACGTGCAAAATGAAAGACTAATGTGGGCAAGAAGCAACACAGAATCCATGCAAAGGTGAAACCTGTATAGGGGTGAGATGATCAGGGAAGGCTTCCTGGAGGAGGTAGACTGTCCTGGGGCTTAGAATGATGGGTAGTGGGGAAAGAAGAATAGAATCACCCCAGAGAGGAAATTAGCTCAAAGGGAGAGAAGAACAGGAGCCCGCATTGGAGAGGTTACCTTGGGCAGTCATCCAGTTTGGTAGGTGGCTACTAAATAGCTGTTTCCTGAGACGGACAGCACTCACACGACTCTCTTCTTTCCCCTGGTTTCTTTGCAGAACCCTCACAACCGTTCCAGGCGAGGAGCTAGGTCTCAAACAGGTGAGTGAGAGGCAGCTGGGGAGGAAAGGAATGAGAAAGCAGGGGCAGGGGGTCTTGCAGTAGCGAGCCAATGAAACTAGAGTGGAGGGGCTGGCGGAGGGATTAAGGATGCCCTTAAAGCATACAGAGCACCATTTGTGTCAGCCATGCGTGAAGTATGTTCTGTAAGGAGAACAAATACCATGAGATAGCTGTTTGTGTGTGCATGTGTGTATAGGTACACACACACACACAACACATTTAGACAGACACGTATGGATATATGCATGTGTGTGGGTATACATACATGTGTCACACATTTATACATATATACATACATGTGCAGGGATATAGGTATGCACACATATATACAATGCATATACATAGAGAAAGACAGGCATATATGGATATATACACATGCAGGCATGTAGGCAAACATACGTGACACATAGTGATACACACATACCAACATATGCGTGCATGTGTGTGCAGATATATAGGTACACACATATATGCATAGAGAGACAGACACGTGCTTATATACACATGCATGCATTGCATACATGTAGGTACACACATGCATGATACCTTTATATATACACAGAGAGACAATATATATGTGTATGTGTAGATGTATATACACACATGTATAATATATTTATACTTACAATATATACAGACACATGTACACACATATATACATGTATGTGCAGGTGTATAGATACACATATATGCATGATACATTTATGCATGCACATAGAGAGGCAATATAAATGCATACATGTATGTGCAGGTGTGTAGGTATACATACATGTATAATACATTTATACCTACACATACACAGATGATATATACACATGCACACACATACATGCATGTGCAGGTATATGGGTGCACATACATGTATAATATATGTACAAAATGCCCATGCACACACACATACATAGACATGCATGTGCAGGTATATAGGTGTACATGCATACATAATACATATATAAATGCAGACACATACATACAGAAGACATATAGATACACATGTATGCACATACATATAGACATGCACTGCAGGTATGTTGGTGTACATGTATGCATAATACATTAATACTTACACAGAGATGGACACATGTACATGCATACATGTATGTGTAGGTGCATATGTATGCACACCTATAATACATTTGTACACATTCACACACGTACAGACACCTATACATGCATGTAGCACACATATATACATGTGTGTGTATTGTATAGATAGATATAGATCTGCTTATCTATATGCTAGTGATGATTGCTAAACAACGAGCACATATTATATACCTACTATATACCAGGCACTGTTCATTAATTCATTTAATCAACAGATATTTATTGAAATCTACCAGGAGTAAGAAACTATATTAGGCACATAAATGAGACAGAGATGTTGAAGACCCAGTTCCTGTACTCAAAAGTGCAAGATGGTCATGGAACCATACATCTTAAAGAAGATTAGGGATGACAGATCATCTAGGCAAATGTCTGTTACTTACAGATAAGGAAACCAAGGTCCGGAGAAGGGGATACATTTGCCCACGTGGCTCCTTAGTGTCAAAGCTGGACCTCAAACTCTTTTCAATCCAGAGCTTCTGGCTCCCAGTGCAATATTCTTTTCTGGGCTGTAATCCCAGTCCCACCATGACTTGCTTTTTTGGGTGAGAGGCTGTTTAATCTCTCTGTGACTTAGATTTTTTTCTATTTGTACATTATCCATCACCTCTGACTGTCACCTTCTCTTTCACCTCGGTTAGGAAAAAAATCCAAGGTGCTATTTGGAAGGGAACTTTGCTTTCTCACATGAAAATAGTGATAAAAATGTCTATTTTACTTCCTATCTTATAATTATTAATCAAAATAACACACTGAAAGTGTTTGGAAGTTTTAAAGTACTATGTAAATGTTAACTATTATTATTATTTGTAGGGGTTTTGGATTGAGACTATGGATTTCTCTTCATGGAATATAGAAAAATAAGCACCATTTAGTGCGTAAAACACTAAATAGAGCTGTCCTGCTTCTTGTTATAGTTATCTGCAAAGATGAAAAAACCCAGATGATTTATCAGCAAAAGCAATCATGGCTGCGTCCTGGGCTCAGAAACAACCGGGTAGAATTTTGCAGGTGTAACAGTGGCTACATTCAGTGTCACAGCGTACCTGTGCAAAGTAAGCATCATAATTGGGTTTTGCTTTAAAAACTCCAAATATTCAGTCTCACTTAATAGAATTCTGTTTTTGGAAGGCCACAGTTTTTGAGAGAGAGAGAGAGACAGAGAGTTTGAGACACACACACTCACATAGACAGAAAGAGACACAGAGAGAAACAGAGAGACAGAGACAGAGGAGAAGGAAAGGGAGAAAGAGAGGGAGGAGAAAGTGAGGGAGAAGGAAATGCTGGGAGGATTGAGTCTTCTTAGTCCCTCTGAAAAATGCCTCCCTTCCTCATCTCTGTTTATTGAAACATTTTCTAAGCTTTAAGAGCCAGAAAAAAATGTTTCCTCTAGGAAGTTGATCCTGCTTACCTAGATCATGTGTTCTGTGCATGCAAGAGATTATACCTTAGCTAAAATTTGCATTGTGCCCACTACCAAATACAGGGCTCTGCATACAGTAGGTACTTAATAAATGCTTGTCAAGTTGCTAGTGACTAAAATAATAACAGCCCTGATGGAAACTCTATTGCTAGGGGCAGCTCGGTGGTGCAGTGGGTAGAGCATCAGCACTGAATTCAGGGGGATCTGAGTTTAAATCTGGTCTCAGACTTAACACTTCCTAGTTATGTGACCCTGGGCAAGTCACTTAACCCCAGTTGGCTCAGGGGGAAAAAATCTATTGCTAAAGTAATTAAGAATGATTGGGCCCGAAGTGAGCATGAAAGTGGTGGTGGGGAGACAAGAAAAAGGAGGATGGACAAGCTGATGAGCAGGAAATGCAATTTAGAGGTGAAGAAATTGTACAGTTTTTCTTTTTTTCCTCTTAGGGTTGCTTTGAAATTGAACTCCATTTTTCTTTGCATTTAATAGGTTGCAGTGAACCAAAGTGCTTCAATGGGGGCACTTGCAAGCAGGCCATGTATTTCTCAGATTTTATCTGCCAGTGTCCCAGAGGTTTTTCTGGAAAACAATGTGAAATAGGTGAGTGGTTGAGTGAGTGACTAAATCCCTGCTCCACAGAGGCAGGCGGAGTGTGGAAAGAAGACAATGGCCAGTCAGGGAACCAAAGAGGGAAACATGGAGGCTTTAGTAGAAGGAGTTCTGTTTCTAGGTCCAAGGTACAATGTGAATAGAAAAGAGAAAGGAGGAAGGGAGGATAAAGCAACAGTGTTCAGGTTTTTTAGTCATGTCTGACTTTTTATGACCCCATTTGGGGATTTCTTGGCAGAGATATTGGAATGGTTTGCCATTTCCTTCTTTAGCTCAGTTTATAGACGAGGAAACTAAGGCAAATAGAGTTAAGTAACCCATAAATGTCCAAGGACAGATTTAAATTCAGGTCTTCCTGACCCCAGTTCTGGGGCTCTAGTCACTGCCATCTAGATACCCTTGGCGATAGGAATGACTGGTTGGCTCTCCCTGGGGTCAGTTTGGAATTTATCCCATATTCCTTTTGAGGACTTTTCCTTTAGCACCCAGAATTGTCAGTCCCCTTCTCTCACAGGCATAGAGACCAGAAGTTTGGCAAATGGTCTGTGGACCCTGGAAGTTCAGCCACCATCTCTGTCATTAGCCAGTATTATGACATTACTCAAATGCTTAAGCACTCCAGCTCTCAGTTTCCTTTAGCCGTTAACATATCCTCATGTGATTGTTGTGTAATGTATTGAGAGACAAAAAAAAAAAAAAAAAAAAAAAAAAGCCCTGGGTTTGAAGACTTGGGTTCAACTGCTGCTTTCTGCTATTTAATACCTAAGTGGTTTTGGACAAGTCATTTAAATTTTCTGAGGTATATTCCATTTCCTCATTTGTAAAATGAGAATGTTGGACGAGATCATCTCCAACATTCTTTTCCAGTTTGAAATACAAACAAGCTTCTTTCCTGCTTAAATTATGAGGCAAAATGCTTTAAAAATGATCGTTCTAAGAGCAGCTAGGTGGCGCAGTGGATAGAGCACCAGCTCTGAAGTCAGGAGGACCTGAGTTCAAATTTGATCTCAGACACTTAACACTCCCTGGCTGTGTGACCCTGGGCAAGTCACTTAACCCCAGCAAAAAAGAAAAAAAAAAAGATTGCCCACCCAACAGATTATTTAATGCATCATTTTATTATGTTCCTCTTTATGAACAGATAACAAAGCAGTGTGCTATGAAGACTTGGGCCTCACCTACAGGGGGACATGGAGCACTAGTGAGAGTGGGGCTGAGTGTGTAAACTGGAACATGAGTGTGTTGTACTTCAAACAGTACAATGGGCGGAGGCCAGACGCCCTCAAGCTGGGACTTGGGAACCACAACTACTGCAGGTAAATGAGACTTACTTTGACTTTAGGAAGTTTTCTCAGGGAAAGAAAAACCTTTATAATGTGGGAGATTTTAAGAATTTCTAATCCACCCTCTGCCTTCTGCCATGTAGGAACCCAGACAAAGACTCCAAGCCCTGGTGTTACATCTTCAAGAATGGCTATTACATCTGGGAGCATTGTAGCATCCAGTCCTGCTCAAAGAGTGAGTGTACAACCTGAACATCCCCTCTAGCCCGGAGTGAGAGAAGCCAGTGCCCCGTTGTGGGTAGCAGCCATTGTTTCAGAGAAAAGCACAAAAGGGGAACAGGATGGTTTCTGATTTGTTTCATGGAAACAACGTGAGAGGCTGTTTTGTTTTTTAGAGGCAGGGGAAGAACAGGCTTTCCACAGAATGTGACTATATAAAGGTAGGAATTCAAGGTTACAAAACACTCAGGAATTCAAGAGAAAACAAGTCACTGCAAACAAGTCACTGCACTGCATCATAGTGCAGAGTGCCTCAGAAGCTGTGATTTTCAGCCTTGGTTTGGTCTCTAACTTACTACGTTGTTATGAGGGACATTCTTTTTTTAAGCTTTTTATTTCAAAACATATGCATAGATAGTTTTCAACATTCATCCTTGCAGAACCTTGTATATCACATTTTTCTTCCTCCTTCCCCACTTCCCTTCCCTAAATGATAAGTAATCCAGTATATACTAAAGGTACAATTCTTCTATATATATTTCTATAAATATCTTGCCGCACAAGAAAAATCAGACCAAAAAGGAAAAAAATGAGAAAGAAAACAAAATGCAAGCAAACAACAAAAAGAGTGAAAATGCTATGTTGTGATCCACCCTTAGTTCCCATGTCTCTCTCTGGGCAAATGGCTCTCTCCATCACAAGACGATTGGAACTATCCTGAATCACCCACAAGAGACATTCTTTAACCTCTCTGGGTCAGTTTCCCAAGATGCAAAATGAAAGAGTTTGAAAAAATGATCGCTGAGGCTCCTTCTAGCTCCAAAATGCCTACTGATAATATTAAATGAGACAGTTAGTCAATAGTTTCAATAGAGACAGAAGGAAGCAGTTTCTTCTAGGACTTGAGCGAACAAAAAGGAAGTGATAAAGTTTCAAATCCTCCTGAAAAGGAGATGTTTGGCATCCTGCCTCTTCTTACCCCATTCCAAACCTTGCTAGAAAGACTTAAGTATTAATTTGACTTATTATTTATTTTTTGTTTCATCTCTTTTTTCTCCCTTCTTACTCTAGGTTCCACTGAAGACTGCTATTTCGGAAGAGGTATGTACTACCGGGGATTTCAGCGCAAAACTGAATCCGGGACTTCCTGCCTAAGGTGGAATTCTTCACTTGTGAAAGGCAAATTGTACACAGCATGGAGGAAGAATGCACGGGACTTAGACCTGGGCAATCATAATTTTTGCCGGTAGGTATATCTTTGTATCTATGAGGCTAGTTTTGTGTATTTGTGGGGAGAAGGTAGGAGTAATTTTTGATGTTTCAAGTTAAAATAATAATAGATTTTTGAGCTTTGTCTATCAGAAAATTCCAGTAATTTCCCAATAGTTTATATATCCTTTCACATTCCTGTGAAAATAGACTTCCATTCTCATTTTTCTGTTGGGGGAAAAACCCCACACAGAGAAAAGTTAAATTTGAACTCAGTCATTGAAAGAATCAAATGTAGAACACAAATATCATGATTCCCAACTAATGAGTTGTTCTATGATGTATCTTTTCCCCTAAACTCTAAGAAAATAACTAGCATTTATATAGAAATTTAAGGTTTGCAAAATATTTACTCATTTTATCCTCATGACAACCTTTGGAGGTAAGTGCTATTATTCTCATTTTGCATATAGGAACATCAAGGCAGAACAAGGTTAAGAACCCGACTTAGGATGTCTGAGTTAGTAATTCCCTGAGGAAGGATATGAATCCAGCTTTCTGAATCTAAGTCCAATCATTATATTCTGAGCTATCAAACTATCTCTATTAATAAACATTTTCTTTCTATAAATAAACAAACAATTAGATAAATTGTAGGTAAATCTAGGTAAGTGAAATACTTCAATCTCTTTGCTTTCAGGAATCCTGACAATGACATCAAACCCTGGTGCCATGTGCTAGAGGATGGCCAGCTGACATGGAAATACTGCGACATACGCAAATGCTGTAAGAGGCAGACTTTTGGCATCTTCTTTTGTTGCTTCCTCTAGCACTTTCTCTTCCCTTGCAGTTAATCTGTGATTATAGTTGCCACTCCTCCAGTGGGTCAGGAACTTGGCAGAAGCTCAAAAGTCATTTTGTCTTGTTTGTTCCTTAACCTGACAATTAATGATTGTTGATCCAGGTTTCCATTGCCCATTGAGTGAGGTAGGTGGGAGGAATCACTGGTGGATCTACCCTGGCGGTGAATATTCTGAACCCTCCCTCCCATTCCCCCTCAAAAAAATCTCTCCTTTCAGTTTTTAATCACATGCTTCAGCTTGTGCAGAAGATCTAGGTCAGCAAGAGTGGGTGGGTGAAAAGAGAAGAAAGAGGAAAATCATGGTTGCCCTCTTAATCTTTCCAGATTGTTCCTTGAACGCTCAGTATTCCAACCAAATTGACTTGTTTGCTATTCTCTCCTCCATAATTCTTCACAAGCTGTCCTTTTTGCCCAGAATAGTCTTTACTTATTCATTCAACAACTATTGATTAAGACTTAACTATATGATGGACTCTATGCTAACGCTAGAGGATACAAAAACATAAAGGAAAACATAAATGGAAATGCCCTCAAGAAGCTTGTGCTCTACTGGGGGGAAACAACATGGGTATATAAAATTGAATACAAATATGTATACTCTATACATATATAAGATGTATGTATACATATACATATACAAATGAATGCATGAATATATGTATATGTATATATTCATACTGTATACATAAATATATATATATATTGGGACAAGCAGATATAGGTAAGCAGAGACAGAGAGACAGAGGTAGAGAGACAAGAGTGAGTAATTTCTGGTGGAAGAGCACTAACAACTGGGGGAATTAGGTGACTTCAGAAGGGAGCCAGGGATTCTAAGAAGCAGAGGGGAGGATAATGCTTCAGAGGCATGGGAGATAACTTATACAAAAGCCATGGAAGCAAGGAGATGGGATATGATGTTCAGGGAATAGTAAGTATGACAGTCCATCTCAATAGAGTACCCATGAAGGAGACTAGGGTACAAGAAGCCTCGAAAGGTAAATTGGAACATATTACAAAGGACTTTTCCTCTTGCAACCTCTAATTCCCTTCAAGCCTTGGCTCAAGTGCCAACTCTTTTGGAAGGCTTTTCCTGATTTATTCCAGTTTTTAGTGCCTCCCAATTATTTTGTATTTATTGTGCACACGCCATATTTTCTTATCTGCAATTACATTTTATTTCTTCCCCCTCTCCCCAATAGAATGTAAGCTCCTTGAGGGCAGGGGAAATTGCTATGGTCTGAGGCAGTGATGGAAGTGGTGCTGGGTCATGAAAGATGGATAGAATTTGGAGAAGAGTGAGAAAAAAGAACAGAAGAGAAAGGAGAGGGCATTGTATGCTAGGTGAATAACATATTTCCTGTAGACTTCTTCATCATTCTGTGTGCTTATAGAAACTATCTATTTGACTAGAGTTCAGAATACTAAAATTGTGAACCCAAATGGGTTCCCAAGAACCCTTGCAGACCTCTGCAAGGTCTGATCTCCTCCTTTTTTCTTTGTTCTTTTTCCCTAGCTAATTGTGGCCTGCGGCATAATGAAGAAAGCCAGTTTCGTATTAAAGGAGGCCTCTTCTCTAACATCACCTCTCATCCTTGGCAAGCAGCCATTGTGGCCATGAACCGGAGATCCCCTGGGACAACACGTTTTCTGTGTGGAGGAATACTGATTGACTCCTGCTGGGTTCTCTCTGCAGCCCACTGCTTTCAGGAGAGGTAAGGATGAGGAAAACTCACAAGTTATTCTTTTCCCCTAGACACTGAAACCAGAGAAAATTCTTAGAGGAAATCTGGCAGTCTGGGAAATACTCATCTTTGGAAGGACAATTTCTCTGTGGTCAATCTTAATTTCCTTTTCTTGGTTGGAATCTATGATTTCATTGATGTGCAGGGAATTCCTGGTGAGAAAACTCCCTCCACCATTTCAGATGGAAAATTATTCCCTAATTTATATTCTTAGAAAATTGTCTAGGGTGCCGAGAAGCTAAATGGCTTGCCCCAGAAACATAGCTGGTGTGTGTCATAAGTGGAACATGATCCCATCTTCTTCTTCTTCTTTTTCTTCTGCAAGACAATTGAGATCAAGTGACTTGCCCAGGGTCACACACCTAGTAAGTGTTAAGTGTCTGAGAATGGATCTGAACTCAGGTCATCTTGACTCCAGGAGTGGTGCTCTAAGCACTGCGCCATCTAAGTCTTCTTGACTCTAAGTCACCTTTCTGTGTCTTTTCTATAATTCCACTATCTGCAATGTCTGAAGATGGTCTAATTCTGGGTCAGTGCTGGGAGTAGAGAGCCAGACAATTTATTCCACTTCCTAGTTTGGAACAGTCCCAGATTATGACTGGTTTTGGGGAGGTTGGGAAATTTCCAGTTACCACAGTAATCAGTGTCAATTTATGATCTCTGGAGTCATTGAACAAACTTGAATACTGGTGGAGGTGGGGGAAGCTGCAGAGTTGGAGAATGAAACCATCAAAGCTTGGGTCTAATCTTGTGAAACTGCTCAAGATGACAGACCGTTGTGCAATTTTTTTGTTACTCCTTGGAGGTTATCCAATCTCAGTCTATTTATATTAGTAAAATGGCTTTTTTCCTTTTTCTGGATTCTTTTCTAAAGGTAATGGAAGAAAACAAAGAAAGATGAGTGATAATAGTATATAGGGAGTTCATTCCAGTCATGCAGGTACTGAGAGTGTACTGGCATTGCTTCAATTTTTATTCATTATAATTTTTATTATACTTGGGAGTTAAAACTGAGTCCTCTCTCTGCACATGGTTTTCAGAGACAGCTTGGCATTCAGAGATTGAAAAGTGGCTCATGTAAGCATAGGATTGAGAACTGAAAAGAACTTTAAAGGCTAGTCCATAACCTCATTTTATAGGTGCACAATCTCTGAAAGCAACAAGACATATAAATAAGCCTAAGAAGTCATTAAATGATTATTTTTGCAATGACTAATCTTGATTCTGGAGATTAGGTGATAAAACACTTTTCTGCTCTTAGAAGAGTTGAGATCATAGGTACAGAATGTTGCCTAACAGATAATAGTTGTTTTGTTGGCCATTTTTGCTTAACTTTTAAAATTTGTTATTTTTAAAAAGGAGGGTTCAATGTGTGCGTGCGTATATGTGTGTAGGAGGTATAGCTGGAAATGACCATGATGTATAAAACAAAATTGGTCTAGTTGCTCTTATTTGTATACAAGATTCCATGTCAAGTCAACAATCTTTTCTTTTCTTTTCTTTTTTGACGTCATTTAAAATTTATTTTGCTAAATATTTGCCAATCATGTTTTAAAATAGTATTTTATTTTTTCCAATTACATGTAAAGACAATTTTTTTTGACATTTATTTTATATTTTTTCCATTGGAGGAAAAATATATTTCTTTTTTTTATTATAGCTTTTTATTTACAAGATATATGCATGGATAATTTTTCAGCATTGACAATTGCAAAACCTTTTGTTCCAATTTTTCCCCTCCTTCCCCCACCCCTTCCCCCAGATGGCAAGTTGACCAATACATGTTAAATATGTTAAAGTATAAGTTAAATACAATATATGTATACATGTCCATACAGTTATTTTGCTGTACAAAAAGAATCAGACTTTGAAATAGTGTACAATTAACCTGTGAAGGAAATAAAAAATGCAAGCAGACAAAATAGAGAGACTGGGAATTCCATAGTCATCTCCCAGAGTTCTTTCACTGGGTGTAGCTGGTTCAGTTCATTACTGCTCTATTGGAACCGATTTGGTTCATCTCATTGTTGAAGAGGGCCACGACCATCAAACCTGATCAAGATATATTTCTTTACTCAATAGTATTTTATTTTTCCAGTTACATGTAAGGATAGTATTCAACATTCATGTTTGTAAGATTTTGAATTCCAAATTTCTTTTCTTCCTCTCTCCCTTACCTCTCTCCTTCCCAAGACAGTAAACAGTCTGATATAGGTTATACATGTATGATACTTTTAAACATATTTCCCTATTAGTCATGTTGTGAAAGAAAAATTAGAACAAAAGGGAAAAATCACAAGAAAGAAAAAGCAAACAAACCAATAAACAAAAATTGTATGTTTTGACCTTCATTCAGGCTTCATAGTTCTCTCTGGATGAAGATGGCATTTTTTTCTCAAGTCTATTGGAATTGTCTTAGATCACTGTATTTTAGCATTCATTTTATATAAAATTTTTAGTTATAAATTTTCTCCCTCCCTGCCATCTCTCCCCCCCCCCATGATGGTAAACAATTTGATGTAGGCTATATATATGCAATCATGTGAAACCTATTTCTATATTAGTTATGTTGTGAAAGAAGAAACAGTTTGCAAAAAAAAATTACAATTTGCAAAAGGAAAAAACAAGTATTTGTTTTCTCTTGCCTTCTTATCTTGGCACAAATGGTCCTTCATGTATGAAATGTAAGACCTCCTCCCCTCAATCTTATAAAATATTTTTTCTCAACTTTTTTTCAAAGGACAGCTCAAGTACAACCTTCTACATGAGTTTTTTTCCTGATTACTTCATCATGAAATTGTTTTATATTTCTCTCTTGAGAATTTATCCTGTTACTTTTTATCTTTTAATATACTTTGCATTTAAATATTTGCATTTCATCTAGTAGAATTTAAGATTCTTGAGCGTAATGACTTTCATTTTTTTCTTTAGACTTTTAAAACTCTAGAACCAAATACACGTAGTGTTGGTCAATCATTTCAATCATGTCCACTTCTTGTGACCCTATTTGGGATTTTCTTGGCAAAGATACTGGAGTGGTTTGCCATTCCTTCTCCAGCTCATTTCACATATGAGGAAACTGAGGCAAACAAGGTGAAGTGACTTGCCCAGGGTCACACAGCAAATAAGTGTCGGAGGCTGGATTTGAACTCAGAAAGATGAGTTTTCCTGACTCTGGGCCCCACAGTCTATCAATTATATCACTTAGCTGCCCCAGTATACATAGTAGGTACTTAATATTTTTTAATTCAATTTCCAACCCACTTTCCTATTTATATGATTATCTAAGAAGTTTTTGTGACAGTAGTCATTTAAGGACTGAAGCCTTTTTTTTTTTTTTTCAACAGTTTGAAAGCTCATGAACTTAAGGTGATTCTAGGCAGGACTTACCGGGAGAAGAAAGAAGAGAATGAACAAGAGTTTGAAGTGGAAAAATACATTATCCATGAAAATTTTGTTGCAGAGACTTTTGACAATGATATTGGTAAGATCTTCCCTAAATTTCTCCCTTCTGAAATCTGGCCCTTGTCAACACATATATGTCCATCCTCTGTAGCTCCTCACCCTTTATAGTACTCTGCTGAAGATGTGTGAGTGTGAGTGTGAGTGTGTGTGTGAGTGTGAGAATGTGAATGCACATGCTCGCCTACGAGTTCAGGTGTGTATGGAGTGGGGAGGAGGGAGCATTTGCACACAGGATTTAGCATTCCCTTCCTTGTCTCTCTTCTCAGCTCTCTTGCAGCTAAGATTTAAATCTGACTCACTACAATGTGCCCAGGAAACCAACTTCGTTCGGACAGTCTGCCTTCCTGATGCAGGCCTGAAAATGCCTGACTGGACAGAATGTGAGCTCTCTGGCTATGGCAAACATGAGGAGAGTAAGTGCAATTCTCACTGGTCACAGGGAGTTTCTAACCATGACAACTCTGCAGAATGCCAAGAGATGCTATAATACAGTGCTCCCAGAAGACAGGGAGCTCTAGTTTCTGTCCACTCCCTCCCTATGACTTTAGTCACAGGATCAGCTCTGTTTCTTTACTCCTACCTTTGTACAATTGCAATGTGCTTGCTGAGCTCACAGAATGATTTTGCAGATCAGAAGAGAGAATAAATAAGGTAGCACTTTTTGAAGAGTAACTTTTAGCATACTTCTCACCTCTTGGCCGAGAACGGGCTTCTTAAACTTTTTCCATTTGTGACCTTTTTTTTTTTTTTCCTGAGAAATTTTTATGCGACCCTGGATATATAAGTATGTAAAATAGACATATAAATCAAAATAAATTACTCATTATAAACCAGACAAAATTTATTTTAAAATAACTCTTTGGTATACATATACTTTTGCCATTTATTAATGACAAAAGCAAATTTTCATACTAATGAGATGAATGTACTTGTTTAGTTTTACATAAAGAATTAAATCTTGGCAGAATATTTGATACCTTTTGCTATTTGCCAAAATTTTTGTGACCCCCACATTCAGTTACCCTATATGGGGTCATGGTAGACAGTTTAAGAAGCTTTGGAATAGAAGTACAAGGTGAGAAATATTTTCAGAAATAGTGAATGTGATATGTTTTCTTGACTAATGTGTTACAAGGAAAGGCTTCTATTGGGGATAGAACTCAAGGGGGAGGTCAGTGAGTAAGTTACACACAAAAAAACATGAATACAATATTAAAATACACAGAAGAAAACAGATACATTCAGAAAGGAACACAAACAGCAATTTTGTTACTACTTTGATAAATTTAACATTCACTTTAAAAAACCAATCTGTACATATTTATAAGAGGCAGCTAAATGGCAACTTAGTGGCAACTAAGAGAGAGCACTGGGTCTGAAGTCAGGAAGACCTGAATTCAAATCCAGCCTCAGATAATTACTGGTCTTACTACACTGGAGAAGGAAATGGCCAATCACTCCAATACCTTTACCAAGAAAACTCCATGGGTGGTAGGAACCAGAGGATCAGGGTCAGACACGACAAAACACCTACAATGTATTTAAAATCTTTTTTTTTTTTTTTTTGCATTTCTTCATTTCTTTCATTTGCATTTATTTACTGAAATGTTTATAATAATGCACAATTTTTTAAAAGAGTAATTACATGAGATGTTTGGTGCTCTACAGATGACAGGGATCAAGAATCATTTCTTTTCTATAGGAAGGAACTGAGGTTGTAGGAGAAAGCCTGAAATCCTTTCTCTGTCTTGCAGCTTCCCCTTACTACTCTGAGAGACTAAAGGAAGCCCATGTACGTCTGTACCCATCCAGCCGCTGCACATCACTCCACATGTTTAATAAAACGATCACAGAGAACATGCTCTGTGCCGGCGACACGAGAAGTGGGGGGACAGAAGTAAACCTACATGACGCTTGCCAGGTGAGTAGGTTTTTCCCATCGCTCACATGAGTTTTTAGCCAAGGAAAACTACAGACAGAATGGAAGAAATGCATTTAATCTCAAGAAGCCAATGTAAACTTCAGGGGTGTTAGAGGAGGGCCCTTGAGACCAGTGGTGGAGAAAGACCAAAGAGTCTTCAGTGAAATAAATTGTTAGAAATTTCCTTATTTTCTGGGAAGGAAACTCCACCTGGTGCTGGATTTCCTGCAAGCCCATTTAGTGAACTGAATGTTGTAATGACAAATGAAACACCAATACAGACAGTGTGGTCCACTAGAAAGATGGCTGACCTCAGGAGTCCGAGAGCCTCAGGTGAGGGCTCAGTTTGCAATGGTTTAGTCTCAGGTCCTTGTGATTATTTACTTGGGAGGATCAAATGAGAAGATAATTATATAGTGCTTAGCACAGGGCTTGGGACAGAAGAAGCACTATATATTTGTCAGCTGTGGTCATATTTATTATTTATCATTTCATCTCTCTGGGACTCAGTTTCATCATCTGTAAAATGGGAGGATTGGCCTAAATGAGCTCTAGGGTTTCTTCTAGCTCTTATGTTCTTAAAGTTATATGAGAAATTCTTGATTTCTACACATTCTGGGAATGGGAATCTCTTCTAAGAAAGAGCAGGAACCCTCTTTTGGTAGTACCATAGATACAGTGTTAGGTTTGGAGTCAGAAAATTCTGGGTTCAAATCTAGCTTCAGACTCACTAGCTGTGTGATTCTGAGCAAAGCCACTTTACTCTGTGTACCTCAGTTTCCTTATCTCTAAAATGAGCTGGATAAGGAAATTGCAAACGACCCCCAAATGGGGTCACAAAGAGTCAGACATGACTGAAATCAGTGCAAGGAAAGAGAATGAAAATATTCATGCATGAACTTCTCCCTTTTGCCTCCTCAAAACTTAGTTCAGGTGTCAGTTCTCATGGAAAACCTTCCCTTAATATGGGGATTCTCGGGTTTTCCACCTGAAAAATAGGGATAATAATAGGCTTGTTGTGAGGATTAAATAAGATAACATATGTAAACTGCTTCTATGATAATGTAAAAAATAGAAGACATCAATTAAAATTTATTAAAATAATAATGGTACTTGCATAGCACTTTAACATTTGCAAAGCACTTTATAAATATTATCTCATTTGATCTTCACAACAACCCTTGATAGGTGCTATATTTTCATGCTCATTTTACAAAACAGGAAACTGAGGTGTACAGAAGTTGTTTAGGGTCACATAGCTAGTAAGAGTCTGAGACTAGATTCCAACTCAGGCCTTCCAGACTCCATTGTGTTGCTATATAAATAATAGCCATTACTATTGAAACCAGTATTTGTTAAATGCCTATTGGGTGCCAGGTACTATTAATAAGTATTTTAAAAATATTATCTTATTTGATCTATGTAGTAATTCTGAAATGTAGATGATGTTCTTAATGGGAGGAAACTGAGGCAGACAGACTTGTCTAGAATCACATAGCTAATAAATATCCAAAGTCTTATTTGAACTCAGGTCTTTCTAGCTCCAGACTTAACACTATGTACCAAACCATGTAGGTGTCTCTTACATGTTGCTTTACTTGGTAGAATAATAAGGAATATTTCATTTTTATAAATACAAAAATGGGTACAGTAGACACCTACCTAGGTGTTTGTTGACTGATTGTGTGTTTATATTCAGAGCTCTCCTGCCAATCAGCAGAGGAAATACAAAATTTTTCATAGAATTGCGAGGAAATTAAAAGCCTGGGAAATAGGATATGGAAGATTTTATATGCTAGAGAAACAATCCATTTAGGAACAATAGCAGCAAAACTTTATAACCAACTAATTGAAACTCTAAAAGGGCAAATTGTCAAGGAGTTCTGTGGGCTGCCATTCCTCTGCGTGATCGAGGAATTATATTCTGTAGTCACTCGGGGCTGGGCACAAAGCAGGCGGGCCAACAGAATGATTCAGCTGGAAAGCTGGGTCCTGCCAGCAGGCACAGAAAACATGCACTTGCCTCCAGAGGTGGGATTCCAATTCTGTTATTTACTACCCATGAGACCATTCCCCTCTTTTCTAGGTCTGTTTCTTCATTGGTGAAATGAGGATTTCTTCTAACTTTGGATGATAGGATCATGGGATCATATAAAAATTTTCTAGTCCAATCCTCTCAGATTACAGATGAGGAAACTGAGGCTGACAGAGATGATTTTAATTGCCCCAGGCAACTAGTGGCAGCTAAGGGGTGTGGTGGATAGAACACTAAGAAATTCAAATCCACCCTATGGGATCACTTAACCTCTATTTGCCCCAGTTTGCTCAACTATTAAATGAAGGTAATAAAAACACCTGCCTCCTAAGGTAGTTAGGAAGATCAAATGAGATAATATTTGTAAAGCACTTAGCACATAAGAGATACATTTTAAACGTTTATTTACTTCTTTCTTTCCTTCCGAAATCACACAAGTAGAGCAAGGAATTAAAACTTAGTTCCACTGACTCCAAATCTGGGTCTCTTCCCATTTCACTTTAATGGCTTCCCAGTAGAGCAAGTCCTGGATGTGGGAGACAAAATACCTGGGTTTAAATCCCAATTACACTACTTAATAGCACATAAAGCAATTTAGGCCGTCTAATCCAACTACTTCATTTTATAGATGAGGAAATTAAGACTCTAATGAAGTTAGATGATGTTCCCAAGGTCACAGTGGAATAGACATTTTTCTTTCTTTGAAAGGTTTTCAGAGAAGGTTTCTTGCAATTATTTCTTTTATAAATAGTATTTTATTTTCCTACATACATGCGAAAAAAGTTTCCAACATTCATCTTTGCAAAACCTTGTGTTCCAAATTTTTCTCTCTCCTTTCCTGCCCCCTCCCCAAGACAACAATCAATCCAATATAAGTTACACACATGCAATTCTTCTAAACATATTCAGCATTCTGTGCAAGAAAAATCAGCTCAAAAGTGAAAAAATAGAAAAAAAACAAGGAAAGAAACAATACAACAACAACAAAAAAGGAAATATTGTGCTTATATCCTCATTCAGTCTCTATAGTTTTCTCTCTGGATGCGAATAGCACTTTCCATCCCAAGTCTATTAGAATTTGCAATTATTTCTTAAATAATGGGGGTGATCCCAAATCAGGATGTCCAGAGTTCAAATTCAGTCTCAGACACTTAATAGCTTCAGGACTTTATAAAAGATGGAGAGTAGTTTTTCAGTAAATTAAACTGCAAAAAAACCCCAAAGACAGTTATCTCTGCTTGCAATGTCCAGACATAGTGGCAGTACTCAGCCGGGTGGCCCAAGTGATGATGAATTAATTTATCCTTCCGTTACAGGGCGATTCGGGGGGTCCGCTTGTGTGCATGAAGAATGACCGCATGCATCTGATTGGGATCGTCAGCTGGGGCATAGGATGTGGAGAGAAGGACGTTCCAGGTGTATACACCAAGGTTATCAATTACCTCAAGTGGATCGAGGACAAGAGGAGGCTCTGAACAGCAAAAAACCAATCGTTTTCATCATCTAATGGTCTCCCACCTACTTCCCTCTCAGACGAAGCACTGAAGAAACAGAGGTGTAATTTTGTGTTTGTTTTTAATCAGATTTCTCCATAAACTGTCGTACAGTTAAAATGGGAGGAGAAGAGGGAGAAGGAGTGAGCATATATTTTCTAAGGTACTTTTCCACTGTGGAAGTTATCAGGAGTTAAGGTTTGGTTTTTATTTGCACTCTGTCAGGTGGAAACAGAGAAAAAACAGCAATCACCCTGGGGAAATCCCACCACCTTGGGACAGACAGACAAGCAGACCAGAAGACAGGGAGAAGAGAAAAAGCCAAGTGTGAGGTTAGAAAATGGGACCACCAAGATAAAAACAATATCGCCATAGTGAGAAATAAAGAAATTAAGGGAAAAAGCGATGTCCTTGGTTAAGAGTGTGTGCCAGGGCATCCAGGGAATGCTCCATTGGGACGTTCGGAATCAGTGACAGACCAGTTGGCCAGTACAGTGTTCCGGTATTTCCACATAGTGAATGAAGATCCCTCCAAACAAAACCATTGCTCCATAGTTTCTTTTCCCCATTTGACAACTCTTAAACAACATTCCTGGCTTCTGGGTACAATGTAAATCTTTTCATGCGTTACTACTTTTTAATCTGCTTTGTTTAGTTGGGCAGAATTTGTATCATCTTCGTGACCCATCCAACATATTTATAGTTATCTATATTTTAGCTTGTATTCATTATAGATACAACTCTGTACCATATTTCTTTAATATAATAAAAAGATATGTTTTCCACATTGTTGACAAACAGTGCTGTGTGTTTCATTGTCCAGTGTGAGGTGATAGTATCCACCTGCCCATCCAGCTACCTTCACACTTTAGGAAGCTTCTGTAACTTCAGTTTGTCTTAGATCTAAGAATAACAGACAAGATTAGAAGGGAAGCAATAAATTGGAAAAACATTTTTACATTCAAAGGTTCTGATAAAGGCCTATAGAATATAGAAAATGGACTCAAATTTATAAGATTCCAAGCCATTCTCCAATTGATAAATGGTCAAAGGATATGAACAGACAATTCTCAGATGAAGAAATTGAAACTATTTCTAGCCATATGAAAAGATGCTCCAAATCATTATTAATCTTAAGAGAAATGCAAATTAAGACAACTCTGAGTTACTACTACACACCTGTCAGATTGGATAAGATAACAGAAAAAGATTATGACGAATGTTGGAGGGGATGTGGGAAAACTGGGACACTAATACATTGTTGGTGGAGTTGTGAACTGATCCAACCATTCTGAAAAGCTGCTGGATCAAAGGGTATGCGCAGTTTAATAACTTTTTTAGTATAGTTCCAAACTATGTTTCTACTAGGCTTATATCCCAAAGAGATCTTAAAGAAGGGAAAGGGACCCACATGTGTGAAAATTTTTGTTACAGCCCTTTTTGTAGTGGCTAGAAACTAGAAACTGAATGGATGCCCATCAATTGGAGAATGGCTGAATAAATTGTGGTATATGAATGTTATTGCAGGATAATTTCAGAGAGGCCTAGAGAGGCTTACATGAACTGATGCTGAGTGAAGTGAGTAAAACCAGGAGATCGGTATACACGGCAACAACAAGACTATATAATGATCAGTTCTGATGGAGTGGCTCTCTTCCACATTGAGATGATTCAAACCAGTTCCAACTTTTCAGTGATGAAGAGAGTCAGCTACATCCAGAGAGAGGACTGTGGGAACTGAATGTGGAACACAACATAGCATTTTCATTCTTTCTGTTGATGTTTGCTTGCATTTTTGTTTTACTTCTCTTCTCAGGTTTTTTCTTTCTAGATCCAATTTATTTTGTACAGCAAGATAACTGTATAAATATGTATACATATTGGATTTAACATATGTTTTAACATATTTAACATGTATTGGACTATCTGCCAGCTAGAGGAGGGAGGGGAAGAAGGGGAAAATTTGGAACAAAAAGTTTTGCAAGGGTCAATGTTGGAAAAATTACCCATGCTTATGTTTTGTAAATAAAAAGCTTTAATTAAAAAGAAATAAATAAAAATAAAAAGATCTAAGCATAATCTTGATAACACAGCTATAGCTCTAATATTGGTCTGTACTAGAGAAGATGATATAAAATCTCCATCGGGAAGACCTCCAACACCTGCAATATCGTACCCAAGTACAGTTATCTCTTCTACATCTTGACTTTTCCCATTGTGATTTCTATATATTACAGGTTAGCATAAGAAATTAAATAAGAATTTTGGGGAGTTTTGCAGAAGCCAGCAGACAACAGAAAAAGTTTACTCAAAAGTACATAAAATATATTTATAGCATTGCATAATATGGACATTTTATCTTTTAGTACTATAATAATTTAGACTTTTTCTCTGTATAAAGGGAGAGCCAAAAACTTTTATGCAGATTTTCCAGATTCTGGGGATGCTGCGACATAAAAGGGATAACCTTACTTCTGTTCTCTGCTCTCCTTATCCAGTTTGCCTTTGCTTACAGATGTAGCCTAGTCCTTCTCCTCCCCCACCCCCTTTCCTTCTTCTTTCTTCCTCCTCCTCTTTATCCCTCCCTCCCCGGCCCTGTTGCACTCACTCCCTAGTTGTCTTCGGAGTCAACAACACCCTGTATCCAAGAATAAAACTGATGATCCTGTACTAGCTGTTGAATAATATATGCTGACACAGTTGCAGAGAAAGAAAGGAGAGAAAGGTGACAGTTTTCTACTATCTTGAGATATTGTCAGAACTGTTCACTTCAGCATTTTCTTGGTAGGAAGAGAGAGAGAGAGAGAGAGAGAGAGAGAGAGAGAGAGAGAGAGAGAGAGAGAGAGAGAGAGAGAGAGAGAGAGAGAGAGAGAGAGAGAGACAGAGACAGAGAAACAGAGGAGGAGGAAAAGGAGGAGGAGGAAGAGGAGGAGGAAGAGGAGGAGGCGGAGGAGGAGAAGGACAATTTAGGAAAAAGAACTCTAAAAATTTAGACAGGCCCAAAGTCAGTTTAATACATACAGACCACAGAAACTTGAGTCATAGATTTTTGACTTTAGGACTGCTAGGTTTTAACTTTCCCTGAATCAGGGCCAAACGTACAACTGAGCCATTTAAGAAAAACAGATAAAGAAGAGCTGTGTGGCAGGACTCCCAGGCCACTGCATCTGGCAAGAATTGGAGCGATCCCCACCCCCACTCCACCTCCCCATGCATGGAGCAGGCTTTGTTCAGACACTTTGGTTAATGAAATGAACTGAAGAAGTATGGCCTCCTGGGATGGAAATGCAAAGTTAAAAGACTCCAGCATTCCTGGGAGTGAAGTCTTGGAAACCACAGACTGTGTAAAGACAATGGCTCAGAAAAGGTCACTGACCTCAGTTATAGGGCAGACAGGGAGCCCAGCGAGGAGGGGTCATACGAGTTGTGCTAAAATGGACTCAGACAGCCCGATGGGATCTGTTAGCAACTCTTGTTTAAAACAGTTTAGGCGGGATGAAATATCCAGAGGAGGTGAGAGGGGAAAGGCAGAGGAGGGAATCAAACACTACTTCGTGGCTATCGCTAGCTAGCACATGGCAAGCTGCACAACGAGTTTGAATAAGTGTGATTTTCTGGCTATGGCGCTGGGAGTTTCAATGAACAAAAGGGAGAGAGGCAGACCCACAGATGACTGAAACTGGCCCATAATCCTAGGCCTGCCTATCAAAGCATGTCATAGGCTTTTTCCTCCAACTTGGAGTCAAAGAATGGGGTTTAACAAAGCTTCCTAGTATTAGCATTTTGAGGAAGTTTCAGAGCTCGAAGTTAAGCTCCCTTTAAAAAACAAAGTATTTTCAGGCATTTGCTTGTTGCCGGCATTAAGTCACCACCTACTGGCCAGAGAAATAAAATACTAATTTTGTAACAAATGCCTGTATTAATTATGGTTAACATTTATTTCTATCAAAGGACTTTGGCTCATTTGAAAGCTGCTGAGATGACATGACTGGGTATGGGAAATGTGGACATGCCAAGAGACATTTACAATGACTGTGTGACTGCTCAGTGTAGATCCGTCCGTGCTAGCTCCTACTTGCCTCTCTACTGACTCCACATCAAATTCGAAGTCCTTTGTTTGGCATTTAAAGCTCCTCACAATGGGGCCCTTCCTGACTTCCCAGTCTGCTCCTCTCCCCTCCCCCCCCAGAACTCCGTGATCCAGCCCTACAGGCCTCCTCCCCCTGGCCTCCCTTCTCCCATCCCTAGCTAGGCTAGAATGTCCTTACAACACCCCCCCCCCCCAATATTTGCTCCTTGGGTCCTTAAATCTCTCTTCCATCCAAGGAGGCTGCCCCCATTCCCCCTGTGCTGGTGCCATTCCCTCTAAGGTTCCTTTCTGTCTTCTATTTATTTTGCAAGTCCTGGTTTATATATTGTTATTTATCTCATTAGCATGTAAGCTTCTTGGGGGGAGCTTTTGGTTTGTATCTCCAGAACTTAGTGCCCAGAAATAATTGATATTTACCAATTAATAGCCACCCCTTAGGTGTTTCCTTAAGTGAATTTCAACAGACTAGGCTAATATAGCTAGCAATCTCAAAGACAGCATCTTCCAAGACGGCAGGAAATCTCCACTGTTATTCTAGTTAAAAGTGTAAGCAGAGGGTTCTAGATTAGGAGCTAGACCTAAATTCTTAGAACTGGACTTGTCATTAATTCCAAGACCCTTAGCATCATATAAATATGTAAATTAGACCCCATAACCATAAAATGAAGTTAATATTTCTTACACTATCAAGTGATTTAAGTTTTTTAGACAAAAACAGCAGGCATTAAAACCCTATATTATAACATGTATTAAGATGCTTTATTACCAGTGAGAGCTTCCTCTGATGGGACACTCACAGTGTCACCCGGAGTTTAGAGGTAGAAGACAAGCTAGAGACCATCTAGGTCAACCCCTTCATTTTATGAATAAGAAGGTGAAGCTCGAGATGGACTGGTCCTTGGAAGGTGTCCATGATCACAGAGCTCCTCCGTAGCTGGGCTGGCCCGGGCCAGGCCCCTGACACCAAGCTAAGTGTTTTTGCCACCCTGCCTTTGTAGTGGCATTACTGCAGGCCTGAAAACACAACACTGGGACACAGAGTTCTGGTGAAACGGACCTTTATTGAGGGGTAGGTGAGCATCTCCTTGGGTATATGCTAAACACAGGAGCCTGAGGCAACACCATTTTGGAGATATCGCCGCAGCACTTGCACCTGTCATAGGCAGAGCTGTGTGGACAGTGTCGGCTCCCAGAGCTCCATCACAGATGAGACGGCTGTCGCTTTACACGGTTAGCCTCACGCTCAGCAGGATGCTCCCCTTCCTCATAGGTGTTTTGCCTGCAATTAGCATGAGTTGCTCAAGAGGAAAGAGAACAATTGCCTCTTGTGAATTTTAGACTTATAAACTCACATACGAAGTAACAACAGGAATATGTCATACTATGAAAAATGATGCACTGGTTACCTGGCCATCCCAGTAAGCCCAGAAGTCACTCAGGGACCTGGGAAGAGGCGATTCTAAGTGCTATGGGATTCCTAAAAAGGGAGACTCCAAAGCTCACATGATTCCTTTGCAGGTTTTGAGCCCAAGTCAGATTCTGAAGTGAGACTCATCTACTATTTGCACAGTACCTAAAACACAAACTGAAATGCCTAGGCAAGATGGGGAAGAATCATATTTCACTATTCACAGCATGATTTATCCCAAAAGGAAAAAAAATACAGTGTAATACAAAGTTACATACCATTCATTAGCAAAAAACAAGTCCAGAAAAGTAAAGAGTTACAAAACTAAAAATTCACATAAGTATCCGCAAAAATAGGATCAGGAAATAGATTTCTTTCGTTTCTTTCTACTCATTCCTTCCAAGAAATAGGAAATAATAGCACCTTCATTTAAGCTAAAAATGAATGTTCATGGCTTTTTAATATCTAAATCATTATCATATATACTCTGAAAAATTATGAAAATTGCAATCCACTTAGTCACCCACTGGCTGAGAACAAAGATTAGGTAACTAGTATATTCTTCATGGATACAGATGGCTAATTCTGACCTCCTTAAGAATGGAACTCAAAATATTTTCTCCATGGAAATCTAGCCTTATATGATCCATATACTCCAAAGAGACCCTTCATTCCCCAATGCTGAGACATCCTTGAACAAACTAGGCCAGGATGTGGGGTCAACCTTCCCCAACACTCTTCACCTTGTAAAAACTAGGGGAGAATATCAGGAAGGAAGTACTTTAGTGAAGGTATAGTGAACAAAATTACTTGGGAGTTAGGCAAGGAGAAATGAGAATTGTTTAGTTTGTCCAGCCACTATCTGATAAGAGAGGCTCAGACATTTTCTTTTCCTTATCTACCAATAATAGAAGATCCTCCCTCCTCTGGCCAAGACCTCATTAGAGTAATTTGTACATGACTGTACATTTGCAAAGACAATTTTTTTCTACTGGTTTTTAGCATTTTAGTGATGGCTTCTAAACAATTCTGAGAATTGTACAAATTTAGTGAATGTGTGACAAGTAGAGGAATCTAAATATAAGAAATCAACCAACTCAATACCAATTTCTTTCTACCCTCCTCTGAATGGGATTCTTAATTACTTCCTTTATTATTCATCCTTCTACATATAACCTCCTTCACACAAAAGTGTCCTCCAGGGATTCTTATTCAGCCTCTCTCATATATGTCATGTCCACAGGTGATCCTTCCTTAGCTAATATTCACTATTACTCAAATGATTGAACTTTTTAATTACCATCTTTTAGAAAGGACTATTTTCATAGATTTAGAAAGAAAAATCAGGCAAACAACATATGCCAGCCTTCTTCAGGAAACAGGATAAAAAGAATTAAATATATGGTCAAACAAATCTGCCATGTCTCATCTCCTCTTTGAGAATGAAATTATCACTCATTCAGCTTTGTAGATGTCCAGTTCTCCCTGGTGAACCTCCTTCTTCTGAGATTTGCTGGAAGATTAAAGGCTCAGTAGATCCACAAGATTCAGTAGAAAAAAGGGAGAATGTTGGCCCAAGAAGATATTGACGTGCAGAAGACAGGCTGAGTCTTTACTTCTGGGTAAGACAAAACGGAAAAAGTATTTGGGGCTCTTCCCTCATTCTGGGATTCTCTTCATGTTCGGACTTGAAACTTTCCAGCTTTGGTCATGTATTTTATGCCCTTGAATGGTTTATACTTTTCTCCATACATATCTAGACGATTCACTTTCAATCCTAGAAGAAATAAAGGAATATAACATAGGTGGTTTTTTGAGGAAAGAGAAAACAACATTGCAAGAAGAGAATGATAAATAATATGTACTGCTTCATTTGGCATGACTAATCACCCTTCTCCCAGACTCTCTCCGTCCCCTGGGTCTCCTCTTCCCTGTCTTGCTCCTCTGTCTCTTTTGCTGACTATTTATATGAAACCTCTTAACTTTGTGTGTTCCCTTGATAATCTTCTCCCAAGTTCCCTCATCTCTTTGCTCCCTACAGGAGTTCTTAACCATTTTTGTATCATAGACCCCTGTGGCAGCCTAATAAAGGTTGTAGACCCCTTTTCATCATCATATTTTAAATGCATGGAGTAGGATTACAGAGAAAACCAATTATTTTGATGTACAGTTATTAAAATATTAAAAAACGACCAATTTCATGGCTGCCAGTTCAGAAGGCTACTAGTATACTCTTTCTTATAAACCTCATCATTCCTATGAGTTTAGTTATCATTTTTATGGAGACAACTTACAAATTGATATATGAAACTATAGCATCTCTTCCGAATTTTATTCTCATATCACTAATTGCTTATTAGACACTCAAACTGGATATCCAAGAGACATGTCAAATTCAATATATTCAAAATAGAGTTATCTCTTTCCTCCAAATACTCCTCTCATTTCCCCCTATTTTTGTTGAAATCACAGTCTTATCAATCTCCCAAGGCTGTAATCCTGTATTCCATATTTTCTTTCATGTCAGATAGTAAAATGGTTGTCAAATCTTGCCATTTTGACCTCCACAGCATTTCCTGCATCCAGCTCTTTCTCACACAGCTACCATCTTGCTTCAGGTTCTCATTCACCTTTTGCTTACACTGTTATAAAAGTCTTCTGTTTGGTCTCCCTATATCAAGTTTGTTCTCCAGTTCCTTTTACTAACTGCTGCTAAAGTAATTTTCCTTAAGCACAGCTCTTACCATGTAAGTTTCTTAATCAACTCCTGTTACCTCCCCATAGCCTCTATAGGTCACAATTTAACTTTTCTGTTTTATTTTTAAAGCCTTTCACAACTTGACACCAGCCTACTTTTCCGGCCTCAGTTTTCTCTGCTCTCAGCAGTTTAGCCAAAGTGGCCTTCACACATTAACACCAGAATATCTGAAGCTATGGGGTTTTTTTTACTGGCTGCCCCATACCTGGAATATTTTTTCTTTTCACCTCTTCCTCCTGACTTTAAGACTTAAATCTCATAATCTGCAAGAAGTCATTTTGATCCCATCCAAGCTTCTCTCTCCTCATCTCTCCACCTGACACTTCTAGAGGTCTCCCTCTGCGATTTTCTATAATTTATAATGTATTTATCTTGTATATACTTAGTTACTTTCATGTCATCTCCCTTATTAGAATGTAGGATCTTTCTTTGTACCAGTATCTGGTACATAACAAGTCCTTAATAAATGTTTGATGAGGAGGAGGAGGAGGAGGAGAAAGAGGATGAGTATGTTGATGATGCCTGGAATATACTTTTTCTTCAGTCCTACTTCAAAGAACAGTTCTCTTTTTCCACAATCAAAGTCTTGAGTTTGATTTTCCCACATGAATCTTTAATTGCCAGTGTCTTCCAACTGCCTTAACTGCTTGAAATTATTTGTATTTATTGTCTTTCCATCTAGACTATATACATTTATTCTGTTCTGTTGTTTTCCCCACTACAATATAAACTCTTATGAGTTGGGGTTCTTTTGCACTTTGTATGTGTACCCTCAGTACCTAGTACAGTGCTTAGCACATAGCAAGTGCCTCTCAAAAACTTGGTTTTTTGTTGTTGTCATTGTTGATTTGTTTTGACTGATTATTACATGCAGAAAATGAAGAGTTGATAGCATGCCTTCCTTTATAACAAACTGGTCTTTCTTGGAGAAGGCAAGAAAATGGGGAAATAAAGGTTTGTAAAGTGTTGGAAAAATCTCCACAAAAGTTCTACTTTTATGTCATCACTGTATGAAGGTGGCCTTCAATTTTCTAAGGCCACAAAAAGACCTCTGCAGGCTCTGTCAAGCTGGAAAGGCTACAAGGACATTCCCAATTGCCCAATGATCAGCCTAGAGAAATACTGGAAGGCTTATCGTGAGCAAAATGGTCACTGAATGATGAATTCTTTGGCCATGGCAGCTCGTGAAAGAAAAAAAAGAAAATTAAACAATGGCTTTTAGCTTCATCCATAATAACAGAATTAGCAGAAAAGAGAGAATAAGGTCCTACACAGTGACTTTAAATCACATCTGATCATGAGTTGAACTATTAGTATTCAAAATGTGAGATTTGGGTATAATAAGAATTTGTCAATATAGCTGAATTCCTACTAAAGGAACTCTTACTAGAGAAATTCAATTACACTGACACATTATAAATTAACTCAAAAAGTGTAGGGATGTTGCAACTCACTAGATCTCTTTGAAGAGGAAAGGAAAGCATTGACAAAACTGTATTTGTATGTGATCGAGATTATTTATTAGTCTCTCCACCTTACAGAGCCCATGATGAACATAAGCTAACTTAATGAAGATAACTACAGCTGATAAACCAAAAACTGTTAAAGAGAATAAAGAGGTGGGGAATTCTATGAAGAACTGAACAAAACTCTTCAAACCAAGTCATGATATATCTCTTTACTTAATGAGTTTAATGGGGAAATAGTAAAAAATGTTCAAAAAACAAATTCAGAATTAAGAACTGAAAGTAAGATTGTAGACTATGTAAGGCCTAATGTCTTAATAATATTAATGTCCTTTAAAAAATAGTGTTAATCAAAGAAGACATATTCAAATGAACTTTATGTCCCTTCATTGTAGTGACAGAAGATTATGGGTGAAGAACAATGTAAACATCATACTTGTTGATGAGTTGGTTATTAGTTTCACTGAATTTTTTTTCCTTCATTTTATTTTTTGTTATAAATGATGGCTCCCTAAAAGGGGATAAAGTAATGGATGTAGTGGGAAATAAATGTATTACAAAAGCTAAATCTGTTAAGAAAAACTAAAATGTCAAAAGATTTTGAACATGGTGAACAACATAAATAGAACTATGTCAACAGACAAGAATTGACAGATTACCTGTGTAGATGTCATTTTTAAAATCAGTTGTTTGTGTGTAGTCAAAATAGAATATATACTAGTTAGAATACAGGTTAAAATCAATACTCAGCTGGAAGAAAGGCTTACTTTTGATGTGATCTTTACAAACCAGCTACTGATAATAATAAATGGGAAATGGAAATCAAGGAAGAGATATTAATAGACATATATGACCACTATCTTTTCTACAGAAAATTAGCAAAAGTAATGCACTCATAAGAACCAGAAGACCAAAGAAGAACAAAGTCAACCTTAACTAGCAAGCATTAGATCTTGCCAAGGTGAGAGATATGGCAATGATAATTTAGAATATATTCATTTATGAAATATGTTAGAAGTGGAATAATAAGAGCCTCACAAAAAGAATGAAGAATGATGAAAAGAGAATGAATGAAAAGAGAAATGATGAAAAGAGAATGAATCTCAAAAAGGCCTGGCATAAGACCCAATGAAGACAGATCATCCAAAAGACTTTACAGATAAAACTGAGATCAACAATAAAAGAAAAATAGAACAGATACATCAGCATTTTATAACATACTATTTTCATCATCAACAACAATAGAAACAACACTCAGTCTTAAAATGGGATATGATGGAAATTACACTAAAGAAAATTAAATAATAGCTGGATCAGACCTAGTACAAACAGAAGTATTAGAAGACAAAAGTGACAAATCTAAAAGGTCTGAGAGTGATTTTAAAAAAATAACTCAAAGAGAAGAAACTGGAAAAAATGCTATCTTTTTTTTTCTTTAAAAAAAAAAAAGGCATTAAAAGGACGTTGATAACTACTGCTCTATATCCTATTTTGTTATCTCTATAAAATTTTCAAGAGAATAGTCTATCTACACTTATGTCAAGAATATACTTGATAAACATATGAGAAAGAAACAAGTAGATTTCCAAAAATATTTTTCTGGGGACTTAAGATATTTATTCTACAGTCAAAGAGCTGGTAAATACCAGAGGCAGAATTTAAACCCAGATCTTTCCTAACAATAAATTGTCTCCAAGCATTTTTACCAGGACATAATGAAGCCTCTTTTAATGATTATAAATTGAAACATTTTATTCAGTAAAAAAAAAAAGGCAGATAGATAGTCGTGAATATGATGTCTGCTATTATTAATATACTTTCTTAAAATGGAAATTTGTTATTACATATTTTTAATCTTCATTGATTTGTTTTTTCCTTTTTCTGCATTTTTCATTTTCTATTTTGCTTTTTCTTGTTTTTTATTTTTAACTAAATAAATTCAAACAAGTAAACACCAAAAAAGGCAGCCTTAAAGGCTCTCCTCTAAGGTATTATCATGCATATGTTAAGATCATACAAGATTCCTTGATAAAGACAGTCATGTTTAATGATAATCTGGTTATTAATATAAAGTTGGGTATAAAATAGGGAGATCTGCAATCCCCAACATGGTTTATTACTATCATGAAAGATGACAGAATGGAAGAAGGAATTTTAATAAACATATGGGAAAAACCTTCAGATACTCCTATTTGCAGATGGCATTATGTTGATTGCTTGACACCCAAGAATATTAGAGTCTCCTCAGTGAGTACCAAAACTCCTCAAAAGATCCTCTAACAATTCGCAGAGGGAAAAAAAAATCAATGGACTACTATTTAGATCCTGACATGCAATCACATCGAAAGTCCACTGAGTTATTCATCAAAAAACTACCTGGATAAACATCACAGATGAATAGTCAATTAGGCCAAGACATTAAGTAGGCTAGATAGCATTTGTGATATTATATTATTATGTATCACTTTAATTGTTCCAAATTGATTAGCATAACAAATCCCCACCCCCCCCCCTTTTTTTTTTTTTGCTGAGGCAATTGGGGTTAAGTGACTTGCCCAGGGTCACACAGCTAGGAAGTCTTAAGTGTCTGAGGCCACATTTGAAGTCAGGTCCTCCTGACTTCAGGATTAGTACTCTATCCATTGTACCAACTAGCTGCCCCAAAACCCCATCTTTTTAACACCAATATTCTTCCAGCGATATTATCTGGGTAGAAAAAAATTAAGAGACTTTGATCTTAAAAAGAAAATCAAAATTGTGGGTGCCTTAAAAGGCAATGGAGAAATGCATGAAAGGCATAAAGATGTGGTAGTTCTAGTGGCACATGCTATGTCAGCACCCATGGGATGTTAAAAGACCTAGAAGAAATCCTTTATGATGATGGCAGATCCTCCATAGAAAATTTATGGAAAGGCAAGGATAAGAATCCCACAGGATAAGAGGGGATATATAGGTTATCCATATCAATAAAATCACATATCCATTGAAATATGTTAGAAAATTCACTTTTCTGTTCTTTGAGTGTCTGTGACTTGAAAGCAATTTATTTGAAGGTTATAGGAAAAAGCTACATAAAGAGCATGATGAATAAATAAAATTCTAAAATTTGTGATCAAGCTAATTATTATTAGCAATGTTGTAGGTGAATAGGCCTAGCATGATGTAAATGCAATCTTCAAGGATCTTAGGTTTTAAGTTAATTCTAGCCATACAGCTCAGTCAGTAGCCTAAAAGTAAGAGAGAAAAAGATTCATTTTATAGAGTTCCAAAGACACAGACTTAGCAGAGCAACTCCAGGTTAGGGTATGATGAGCTGGGTGGGTTCAATGGGCCTAGAATGATTATCAAATATAGGTTGGAAAAGACAATTCTACTCAAAGTAACCATCTAAAAATACAGATATATCTTCATATGGTAGGCCTTGGGAACTAAGGGTAAGAACCTTCTCAAATCAGAAAGGATTTAAGTACAACCTCTTATCAGTATTTATTCATTCTTATTTATCACTAGTTCCTCTCATTTATATGATATTAGTGATTTTACAATCAAGGATTATAAAAATGTCCGTGATATATTGGAAAAGAGCCACACTTACCTAGTCTAATGTTTGCATTTCAGCTAAAGAAACAAAACTTCAAATCAGAAAGTCATTTACATAGCCAGACATCCAGCTGTTGGTTACTTACCAGAGATGGCCAGTTGCTGGATTTTAAACTGCAGGTTGATAGTAGGGTTTTCATCAGGTTTGGAAGCCCCAGCTTGAAGGCTCATAGTCCCCTTCAAACTTGGCAGCTTTTGGGGATTTATTTTTCCAACATCCCAAGAGAGCAACTTAGGAAGAAGAGGAAAAAAAAAAGATAACAGAACTGATGAGTTAAATGTGCTTGGAAAATATTTTCATTAATCTTCTTTCTACACAAAATATAGTCCACAATACTCTTCTTGAATGTATTTTAGCTATGATCTCATAGAATAAAAAGTTTTTTAAACAAAAAAAAAATTCATTGCACTGGGATGAACATTTGGAGGAACTTGCTCTTATGGTCCCAAGGATGTAACATAAAGCTGCCCCTGTGGTATTTTTTACTATCTATAGGTAAAGATCACATTTTTCCTTGTCATGTCATTCCAATGAAAGCAAATTCTATGCCAACCTCCTTTTCAGCGAATGACAATCACTTTCGGGAACACCTAAATAGTTAGTGTTGTGTCAGACATTTCTAGTTCAAAATTTCCTAATCCACAACTACTTACCTTGGTAACTGGGTCAAAAGTATGGGTGCCCTGAGATGGAGTAAGGCTCATATTCAGGACCCCTTTGGGCATTTGGCTGGTGACAATCACTCCCTCTATGGTTTTTCCCATAGTCTGCTTGGGTCCCACTGTAATCTCAAAGCGTCCCAGTGAGGTACTATCTCGGAAACTGATATTATGTTTGACATACACTGGAATTGCAACCAAGCTGAGAGAAAAAAAGAATAGGAAATTCATTTTATTATTGCAATGAAACATGCAACATCTCTTCACTTGTTCTTTTTCTCCTAGCATCATATTTCCTTTTTCACATGAATTAACTTATAAAATACTTAGCATACCTTAAAGCACTGTATAGAAGTTAGTTATTATTATTATTGTAATCATGACTTCATCCCTTACCTCAATCAGTATATAAAGAGAAAACAACAAAAATATTTTTTTCCTTTTTCAAGGATATTTTGATACTAGATAAATAGCAAGAAGTCTTGACTCTAAATTTCCAACCTGGCTGAGACAGTAAACTTCTAAAACACCCACCTCCGCTTCAGAAAACTAGAATTTGAATCCTGACTTTGCCACTCATGAACAATGTGGCTTTGGGCAAATCAGCTCTCTCTATACCTCAGGTTCCTTGTCTATTAAATGAAGGAACTAAACCAAATGAGATCTGAAGTCCCTTCTAGCTCTAAAAGTAAAATCAATAAAGTCCATAAATATTAATACCAGGCATCGTGCATGTCATTAAGAAGTCACTTTACTCCTGTATTTTCATTTCTAGATTTATGAAGTGTGGTTACTACTTCTTTTCTTGAGAGTGTAATACTATCACTTTCTATTTACATAGCATATTTAAACTTTTTCAAAGGCTCTTTGCATTCGTGAGATAATGTGATCTAATAAATCAACAAAATAGTTGGGGCATTATTTTTTCCATTTGATAAATGGATGAGTAAAGAAAAGTGAAGTGAATTACTTAACAATCTACTGGCAAAGTTGGGACCAGAACCTGGTTCTCTGTACTTTCTTCTATACTTTATGATCTTTTCATTAACTTGCCCTTTCTCTAAAGGAATTTAAATCCTCAAATTAAAGAGACAAATGATATCTTAACAATGATTGTTTTCTATAGTTTTAAAAATGTTTGTTGAATGTAAGAACACAAATCAAACAGGTATGTTTACATTCTAAGTTGAGAGCCGGGCACATATAGATATATTTCATTCACACTGAGAATTGCTGCTTACTTCTGGGCACTGACGTGGTAGGAGAGCAGGCGGAAGTTTCCATCAGGAGGAATGAAGGAAAGGATACGCTCAGATTCCCAGCGCTTGAAACGAACACACGGATGAAAGCTGACATCATCCAACAACCTAGGGTTCTAAAGTTACCATATAAGGAAGAGTAAGGAACAGAAAATAAACACTTGTACCTCTTCCAGGGAAATTGTTTAGATGTTTTCCATAAAAATAAATAAAACCCCTCTTGTGATATAGAATGAATTTAGTTAACCAAATACAAGTTTTTTGATCACACCTTTTAATTTCTCATTTCATTCTTTATCTTTCTTTACCACTAACTATATCAATATCTCCTTTTTCAAGCACTGTATCTCTAGCTCAGTGTTTTACCATGAAAGAAAGTGTGAGGTCTGGCATCCCAGTCAGCTTGACACAAGCATCAATGACACCTTGGATCTCAGCAGTGATTGTAGAACCTGATACAAAAAAAATAAATAAACAAATAAACAAAATAGAAAATAAAATGTTCTTGAACCAGACAAACATCATTAGTCTAACTAAATAAAGCTCCAAGATATTTCACATAAGCTAAAAAAACATAATAAAATGTAATTTCCCACTAAATTCTAAGATGGTATATTTATCTCAATATCATCAAATTAAATAAGTGGGGAAGAAGCCTCATTTAGATTATGTTAGTGATAACCTTTACCAGACTGATCCTAGGAATACGGGGCAAAATATCTTAGAAAAGCAACATTTTAGAAAATGAAATTTCTAGTAAGAAAAAAATTATTTTTCTTTTTGGTGCTTATTATAGATTTTAAGAGAAACAAGACAGCAAAGAGAATTGTCAGAACAAAGTTTAATCCATAGAAGATCATTAAAGTTCCACACTAAAATCATAAAGCATCAAGACAAATCTAATTAATTATTAAGATACGGGACAAATATAAAAATGCATATCATTGTATAAATAATGGTCAATTAAGTTATATAAAGGGAGGGGCAGCTAGGTGGCACAGTGGATAGAGCACCAGCCTTGAATTCAGGAGGATCCGAGTTCAAATCTGATCTCAGACACTTAATACTTCCTAGCTGTGTGACCCTGGGCAAGTGACTTAACCCCAGCAGGGGGGGGGTTATATAAAGGGAGCATACTACCCATACAAATTAATACTACATGAAAAAATAAATCATTGCTCTTAATATTCTTAGAGCTCAAATACTTTAGATCACAGTTGAAGATACCTGATTTATCAATGATGGCATCAATCTCCTCAATCACATCAAAATATGCTTCGTTATTAGTATATTTCACCCCAGTCCGTCGCCATGGCACCACTGATAATTGCCCAGTGGGAAGCTGATCACCTACATTTGTGCTTCCTAAAATAGTAATACAATTTTATTCATATTTGATTCCAATTTCCCACTCCTCTTAAGAAAACTTCTACACAATTAATTGAGGTTTCTCAAATTAAACATATACTTTTCCCCAATGGCTTTTTTCCACCTTATATAGGGATGGTCTGATCTGTTTTAAAAAATTCCTTGCTGCCATCTGGGCTGGCACTCTTTAAATGAACACATCTCCCTTAGTTACCTTCTCCCTTCCCCCTCTTGGAGAAAAAAAAAAAGCTTCCTGAAGAACAGACTCCATTATTATGGTTTTGAAAGTAACCTGAACTGACTTTCTCAAATTCCACAATACCCTGCAGTTTAAATAATGTAATGGCTTCCACCAGGGATATCAGTATATACAGTGGTGTTCAATTTTCATGAGTAAAATCATCTCGTTCTTGGGTACAGCAGGGCTCTGGTATCAGAGTAAATCTATCATACAATCTTTCTTAGAACAATATTAAGGTCAGAGGTTTAATGGTATAAAAGACTACTGTAATTCTTTCTCATTATATGCCCTATAGATGTTCAAGCCATTTTATGTTCATCATAAAAAGGTAAAGAGGTTTAAAAAGCACAAGTACTAAAATCCTGTAAAACTAACCCTCTTCTAAACTCTATTCTCTTCCCACTATTTCTTGCACATTCTCAAACTGAAAGCAAAGATAACAAATTTTGTCATGCTCTTAGTAGCATCTTCAGAGTCAGGTATTGTGGAAGTTCTTAGACATTAGTTTCCTGGAATTGAATAGGTTAAAGGACATTTATGACTTTATAATGTTTTTATAAATGACCTACACTTCATGAAAAATATTTGGAACAAAGCTGTAAAGCTCAATTCTAAACTTCAGTAGTCCATTTCTCTTCCTTGTCAGAATGCTCAAAAATGGGAGAAATCTTTTTCTTTGCAAAAGGGTAGTATTAATTATATAGACCTGAAGAAATTTTCTGCCTAAAAAAGAATATCATTTAAGTCCATGCTCAACATTCAAATAATACAAAATCAAAGCAAACATGAAAATTAAAGCAACTAAAAATAGAAATCATTTTTCTCCTGAGACTACACTTAATCAATACAAAATTTTAAAACAAGCAACATGATGACTTCAGTATACAGAGACTAAAGAATTAGTTTTGTACCCTTCTCCATACCTGTGATAGTGTTAACAACAGTTCGAAGGATAGTAGGAGGTTTTATCAATTCCTTCAAGATGTTTGACTCAGTAGCCAATGGGAACCCATTGTCTAGCATTTCTTCTAGTACTTCATAAACCACAACCACATTGTCTTTGATAACTAGCTCTGAACAAACTCCAAAATAATCCTGGAAAAAATAAAACAGGTTAATCACACACAGAGAGCAAGAAGTATAATAACTTTTCCCATGAATGAAGATCTAGTCTTGTCTACATTACTTTTTAAACATTTTAAAAAGTTTTTTATTTTTTTCTCAATTACATGTAAGACAATTTTTAACATTTTTAAAAATAAATTTTGAGTTCCAAATTCCCTTCCTTCCTTCTTTCTTGCTTCTTTAAGGCGGCACTTTGATATAGATTACAAATGTACAACCATGCAAAACATATTTCAATATTAGCCATGTTGCAAAAAGACCCCCAAAAAAGAGAAACATGAAAAACACAATTAAAGAGTTTGTTCCACATGTTTAACCTAAATTTTATTACTTGCTGTCTAGAGGAGGGGGAAGGGGGAGAGAGAGGGAAAAAAATTTGGAACACATGGTTTTGCAAGGGTGCACATTGAAAGCTATCTTTGTGGGAAAATAAAAAAGCTATTATTTTTTTAAAAGTACGTTTCAATCTTCATTCTGACTCTATCAGTTCTATCTCTGGAGGTGAACAGCATTTTTCATCTTTCAGAATTGCTTTGGATTATAGTATTGATCAGAGCAACTAACTCTTTCACAGCTGATCATTGTAAAACATGGCTGTTGCTGTGTGTGATGATGATCTTGCTCTGTTCACTTCACTTTGCATCAGATCACATTAACTTTACCAGATTTTTCTGAATGCATCTGGTTCATCATTTCTTACAGCACAACAGTATTCCATTACAATTGTATACCACAACTTACTCAGCCACTCCCCAATTGAGGAGTATCCCTTCAATTTACCAATCTTTGCCACCACAAAAGAGCTCCTATAAATATAGAACTTTTTCCTTTTTCTTTCATCTCTTTGAACATAGATGCAGTAATAGCATTGCTGGGTCAAAATGTACACATAGTTTTATAGCCCTTTAGAAATCATTCCAAATTGCTCTTCAAAATGGGTTGGATCAATTCACAACTTCAAAAGAGCATTAGCAACCCAATTTTTCCACATCCCCTCCAATTTTTTATTTTCCTTTTCTGTCATGTTGTTGTTGTTTCGATTGTGTCTAATTCTGCGTGACTCCACTTGGGTTTATCTTGTCAAATGCTGGCATGATTTGCCATTTCCTTTTCCAGCTCAATTTTCAGATGAGAAAATGAGGTGAACAGGGTGACTTGCAACTTGTCCAGGGTTCACACTGATATTATCTTAGGCCAGATTTGAACTCAAGAGGAGGACTCTTCTTGACTTCAAGCCTACCTACCCCTCTATCCACTGCACTGCCTATCTGCCTCTTCTGTCATATCAGCCAATCTGATAAGTTGTACTTCAGAATTGTTTTATTTTGTATTTTTTGATCAATAATGAATTAAGAGAATTTTTTCATACAACTATAGATACTTTGTTTGCTTCTCCTGAAAACAGCCTGTTCAGAGCCTTTGACTATTTATAAGTTGAGGAATAACTTATATTCTTATAAATTTGATTCAATTTCTATCTATTTAGAAGACTTTTATTAGAGAAACTTGTTACAGAAATTGCCCCCCCCATTTCCTGCTTTCCTTCTAATTTTGGTTATACTCATTTTGTGCAAAATCTTTTTAATTTAATGTAATCTAAATTATACATTTTTTTAACCCATAAATGTTCTCTATCTCTTGAGTGGTCATAAATTCTTTCTTTATCTGACAGGTAAGTATTCTATGTTCCCCTAATCTGCTTCTATCACCTTTTATTTCTAAAGCATGTACTCATTTTGACTTAATCTTGGTATGCAGCATGAGATGTTGGTTTGTACTCAGTTTCTGCCAAACTGATTTCTACTTTTCCCAATAATTTTTGCAAAATCATAAATTCTTTTCCTCAAAGCTTATTTCTTTGTGCTTATTAGATACTGAATTACTATGGTCATTTGCAACTATGCATTGTAAACCTGATCTATTCCACTGACCCACCACTCTATTTCTCAGTACAAAATTGTTTTGATGATTACCACTTTGTAAAATAGTTTGACATCTGGTACTGCTAGGCCACCTTCTTTCACATTTTTTTTCATATGGATTCCCTTTATATTCTTGACCTTTTGTTCTACCAAAAAAAATCTTTTGTTTTTTCTAGCTCTATAAAATTATTTTTGATAGTTTGAAAAGTATGGTACTAAATAAATTAATTTAGGTAAAATTGTTGTTTTTATTATATTGGTTTAACCTACCTATGACCAATTAATATTTCTCCAATTGTTTGTATCTGACTTGTGTAAAAAGTGTTTTGTAATGGTATTTCATATACTTCCTGGGTTTTTCCTGGCAAGTAGACTTCCAAGTATTTTATTGTATCTGCAATTATTTCAAATAGAATTTCTATTTCTATTTCTTCTTGCTGGACTTTGTTGTAATTATATTCTTTTTTTGAGCACTTTTGCTGAGGTTTTTAAGGCACTTTTTTAAAGATAATTTTTTTCTTATTCATTTTTAATATTTCTATATGTATCTATAACAAAACAGCACACAAGAATTAAAGCTTGCATTCTATTTATATTAGCAAAATTTATTATAGAATCTTGGAAGTAACTTTTAAAGGCCATTTAACACAACTCCAATCTAGTGTAAGAATCATTTCCATAATAATAGTGTGATTGAAGTACTATCTACTGAAAAGAAAGCATAAAAATCTTGTTTTAATTTCTTTAGAATATGTTCTATTGTCTGGAAATAACAAAATAAAAGGAGGGCATATGCAGATTTGTGAATAACATGATTTTTATATTCGTTGAACATTTTGTAACTGATTTTAATAATCTTTTTCTATAGACAGATATCACTGAATGATTTACTTGTTTCAAAACTGAACGGACTATTTTGATAGCAAGTACCTTATCACGAAAAGTCTTTAAGCAGAGGATAGATGACTACTTGTGGGAATATACAGAATCACAGAGTTGGAAGGTACTTCCTATGTCCATCATAGTCCAATAACAATTAACAAAATTCAATAACTGAACATGTAACATTACTGAAAAATAATCTTTAGAGGAATCTACTACACTTCCTGAGCCAGTCCATTCCACTTTTAGGTAATACTAAGTGTTGTTTTTCATATATCAAGCTTAAATCTATCTCTGTGCAACCTATGGCTCCAAGTTTTATGCTAAGTACAAAACAAATCATTTTTCCATAATAGAGCCCTTTAAATATCTGAAGTCAGCTATCACATCTCTTTTTACCACATCTTTATTCTTTCTAGGTAAAACATTCCCAATTCCTTTAATCAGACATCTATAGCATTGTCTCTAATATCTTACTATTCTTGTTGTTTTCCTTTTGCATGAACTCTAATCTGTCAATGTCCGACTTAAACTGTGGCGTAGAAATGAACATAATTACAGATGTAGTCTGATCAGGCAAGTACTAATTACTAATTCTTGTTACTGTGCCTCTTTTTTGTTAGGGACCTGTGATTATATTAGTGTGGAAAATGTCTACCTATGCATATGTACTGCCAAAGAAAATGTTATAATTATAAAAATTAATTTAAAAAAAATAAATAAAATGTCCAGGGAGGAAATTCCCTCTACCAATACAGACCAGTAATTGCTCTGCCTCTTATATAGCCTTACTGTTGTGTGGGGGTACTGAGAGGCTATGACTTGACTAGGATCACAAAGCTATTGGATTTAAATCTAGATCTTCCTGGAGGTCAGTTTTGCATTGACTACACTAAGCTGCCCATTGTGTCTCTCCTTTTCCAATCAAATATTGGTTGACATTTAAATAGTGTCTTAAGGTTTGCAAGCACTTTAGATGCTTCATCTCTTTTGAGCCTCATCATAACTCAGGGAGGTATATAGTATATATAGTACCAGATACATTTTATAGATGAGAGAACATGGACACAGAAATGTTAAGTGCCTTGCCTAGAGTTAGTGCTCAAGGATTGATTCGAGATTAATTTTCCTTACTCCCAGTTTAACAAGTCATGGTGGCCCTCAGGCCAAGATCTCATTAGTTTTATGGCCTGGCAGCATGGACTAGTATCTCATATTCAGCCTATAATCTATTAAAATTTGCAGGTATTTTTCAAACTGTTGTCTAGCCATACCTCTGCCATCCTATAACTATACAATTAAGTTTCTTAACACAAGTATCTTAATACTTGCCTTAAAGTATCATACTAATATATTCAGCATATTATTATAGTCAATGATAATCTTTTCAGATCCTAAAACTGAAGTATTAGCTATCTCATCAAACTCCGAGTTCCTGGAAAATTTGATAATCTTTTGCTAGATGTTCCTCTAGATCACACACTCTAACCATAGGTGTCCCTGAGGATCAATCCTATCCTGTGCCCTCTTCTGTTCTGTATTACTTCACTTCATGATCTCATAAGTTTCCATAGATTTAATTACTATATTTATGCTGATGGTTCTCAAATCTACCTATCTTGTCCTAGTCTCTTCGCTAACTACTCCTCTCCCATCTCCAGTTGACTGGATGTCCAGTAGACACCTCAAATTAACCAAACTAACAATATGCAAAACAGAACTCACATTCTTTCTCCACTAAGTTTCCCTACCTCCTATCTTCTCTACCCAAGTGGAGGGTAAAACTGTCCTTCCAGCTCATAATCTAGAAGTCATCCTCAGCTTCTCACTATCTCTTATCCCTTATATCTTATCCCTACCCATTTTATCTCTGCAACATCTCCCCTATATATGCTCCCCTTTCTCCCACGAACACTCCAACTCTCTGGCATAGAACCTCATCATCGCACACCTGGACTTTTAGCCCACTGGACTTTTAGCTGAGCTTGCCTCAAGTCTCTACCCAATTCAATCTATCCTTCATTCAACCACCAAAGTGATTCTCCTAAAGCACAGGTATGACTAGGTCTCCTCTGCTCAATAAACTCCATTGGCTTCCTATTGTCTCTAGGATCAAGTACCAAATGTTCTCCTTTTTTGGTTGAACCTCCCTCCCTCCCACATTTCCAGTCTTCTAACACTGCCAATTGCAAGTGTCTCTGACTCTATGTACTCTTCAGCTGGCCACTAAAGTGATTTTCCTAAAATACCCATTCCCTACTCAATTAAACTTCAGTGGCTTTGATAAATATGGAAATGTTAGAAGAATTGTACATATGTGACCTATATTGGGTTATTTGATGTCTAGGGGAGGGGAGAAGGGAGAAAAATTTGAAACACAAGATTTTGCAAAGACGAATGCTGAAAACTATCTTTGCATGTATTTTTAAAAATTATTATAAATAAAAAATAAGCTAAAAAATAAACTTCAGTGGCTTCCTATCACTTCCAGAAGCAAATGGAAAAATGATCAGCTTGGCCTTCAAAACCTTCCATAATCTATCTCCTATCTTTTTCAAACAGGTATTCTTGTATTCCCAATGTATATTCTTGGGTCCACTGACTCTGGCCTCCTGGTTGTTCCATTTCTTGGTTCCTGGCATTTTCTCTGGATATTCCCCATTCCTACCTCCTCTGATCCCACTACTGACCTCCTTGGGTTTCTTTAAGTATCGACTAAAATTTCCCCTGGAGAGGAAGATTTTTTCTCCAACCCCTTTTAATTTCAGTTCTTTCCCTCTTTTAACTATTTGCTATTTATTTCGTATGTAACTTAATATGTCTATTGGTGTGTTGTCTCCTCCATTAGATTGTAAGATACCTTGAGGGTAGACACTTGAGGTAGGTGTCTTTTGCCCTTTTTTGTATCCCCAGAACTTAGCACAGTGCCTGGCAGATGGTGTTTAAATGTGTCATAATGGATAACCACTGCTGAGAGATTTTTGCTTCAGGTCAAATTCAGACTAGATGATATACCTTCCAAGTCTAGGATTCTAAGAATAATCTTTTGGCAAATAGTGAACCTTTTCTAGAACATCTTCAATGATGAGGAACTTATTTCCTTAAGAGTCAGTCTATTCCACTATTGGACAGTTCTAATTGTTAAAAAGGTTTTTCTTATGCTGACTCAAAATCTACCTCCTTGAAACTTGTATGCACTGGTCTAAGTTCTGCCTTCTGGAGTAATACAGATCAAGTCTACTCCTTACTCCTGATAAAGATCTAGCAAATATTTGAATACAAAGATGCCTCTGGTGAGTCTTCCCTGGTCTCTGCCAGAGACTACAGACTCTCAAGAGCTGAAAAGGACTTCAGAGGTGACCTGGCCAGACACCTCAACAAGCACCCACTTACAGCATCCTAATACACTGGTCATCCGGCCTTGGATTAGAGACTTCTTGGATACTAGCCATTTCTTGGTTGTTCTCAGTTCTCTGCCCAGCCTTTGCTCATTATGAACATTAGCCACGCCCTCACTATTCCAAGTTTTTGTAGTTACCAACTATTACTTATCTTTGCTTCCACTTCAGGTACTTCTTTTTAATAGTCCAAGTTGGTCACTAAGTTCTCTGTGCACCAACATCTGTTTCTTTAGATGGCTTTCTCTTTTCCTCCTCACCAAAACCACTTCTGCGTCATCAGAATATCATTCTCAAAAGTTTCCCATCTCTTCTGGGTTAACTTTCCTCTTTACAATTTCATAAGAATCCTACCTGTTCTAAATCTGAATCATTTGAAATCTGTGCTCCTCAAATTTTGAAGGCATTTCAAGATGTGTTCAGCTTTTCCTTTTCTATCACAAACTCTAAGGTGGAATGATCACTCAGATCTTCTAAGATTTCTATTAGTTCCACCTTTGTAACAGTGCCTTATCACTGGTGAGAATCACTGGTGAGATGGAGTAGAATGCCTCCATCTTGGTTCCTCCACTTTTTGAAGATTAAAATGATCATTAGTGAGAGAACCCCAGCAGATATACAGATAACTGAAATCTCCCATTACTCCCATATAACTCTGCCAAACTATGATCTGTTTCCTTTACTCCTCATCTATTTCCTTTCTATCAGTTGTCTGTAGTATATTCTGATGGCAATATAGCCTGTTTGTTTCTTCTGATGTTCATTTAAACAATCTCCAACATACTTATCTCTGGTGGTATCAAGATTTCCTCATTAGACTTTCCCCTTGAGAGCAGAGACTGTTTTTTGACCTTTTCTTTTTTGTATTTTCAGTATTCAACACAGTACAGTGCCTGGGACATAAGGGAAAGCAAGGAAATAAGCATTTATATAGCATCTGCTATGTACACAAACTGTTCTATGTATTGGGTTTACATCATCATCATTCTATCATCATTACCATTATATGAGAAAAGAGTGTATGAGTATATGTGTAATCTTTGTCATCCTGTTTCCTATGAGACTTGTACCTCTTGGTACAAGAGTATTCTAGTATTAGTATACGAAAGTATTCTTATACTTTCAATAAATCTACAGAAGATAAGCACACATTCTAATATTTTTATGAAATTACAAAAAGCAGTTTAATAATTTTTTTCATTTGTTCAATAATGTATAGAACATTAAATATAAAAAATCAGGATAGCAATTTCAAGACCATTTTTATCTGAAATCTATCAAACAAGAAGAATGAGCTTTTGTTATTATTTTGTTACTCCTATTAAACAAGAACTTCTCATTGCCCAAACCATCATTAATGTCATGGGAGAAAGGGAATGAAAATGGCAAAATGGGGAAATGTCATCAAGAATGATGTATAATAAAAATTTTGTGTGCCCTGAGACTGGTATAGTAGCTATGAAGACCTTGCAGAAATCTTTTAATGTATATAACAAGAACTGTTGAACTAAACCTGATTTTTGTCAGACTACGGCCGAGGTTTCCCTGAAATTTTTGACAAATGTTGAATCCTTTCCCAAATAATTGGGGTCTTTGAACTTATCAAACATGCTGCTGTTTTCTTCTACCTGATGTATTTCTGATCTACTCCTTTACTTTTTTCATTTTCCTTTCAGAATACTAAAGGGATCAGAGAAATGCAAATTAAGACAACTCTGAAATACCACTACACACCTGTCAGATTGGCTAGAATGATAGGGAAAGGTAATGCAGAATGTTGGAGGGGATGTGGGAAAACAGGGACACTGATACATTGTTGGTGGAATTGGGAATACAAACAAAAGGTTTGGCAATTATCAACGTTATAAAATTACCCATGCATATATCTGGTAAATAAAAACTATTAAATAAAAAAAAATACTAAAGGGAACTTGTCCCTTCCCTATTTTGTTATTTCTTTCTAGCTCTACAAAATATTTTTGGGAGTTTGGCACTACATTGAATAAATTAATTTAGGTAGTATTGACATTTTTATTATATTGGCTAAATTGACCCATGAGAAATTATTGTTTCTTTACTTAAGTATGTTATTTCTACAAAGAGTTTTCAATAGCGCTATTCATAGAGTTCAGGACTGAATCTTGGAAGATACATTCCCAAGTGTTTTATAGCTTCTTTAGTTATTTTGAAAGGAATTCCTTTTAGAACTCTCAGTACAGATTGCAGTACATTTTTTTCACTTTATCTTTCATGATTTTTGTTTTTGTTTTGTAACATGGCTAATGTGTAAATGTTTTGTATGACTTCACATGTATAATGGATATCATATTTTATGCCTGCTCAATGATTAGAGGAGGGGATAAAAGGAAGATTTTGAAATTTTTAAAAGTTTGCATCAATAGTCATTGAGGATATTGGGATCCATAATTTTTTATCTCCCTGGTTTAAACCAGGGAAATCATAATTATAGTATAGAAATACCATATTTATATCATAGAGATTAAATGGGTGTCTTTCTCATTATTACAAATAGTCTATGTGGTATTTAAATTCATTGTTCTTTAAATGGTTAATAGAACTGACTTACAAACCCATTTGAGTTGTTTTTTTTTAATTTGAGTTTATTTACCGCTTATTTAATTTATTTTTCTGATCCTGAATTATTTAGTCTATTTATTCTTTTGTTAATGTAATTATTTTATATTTTGTAAGTATCATCCATTTCCTTTATCAGTTTTGTTGATATATAATTGGACAAAAGGGTTTCTCTCTCTCTCTTTACATATAATTGTCTCTTCCATTTTTATTTATTCGTCTTCATTTTTGATAGGAGTAATTTGGTTATCTTTTTTCTTTTTAAAAGTCAGATTAGTTACTAGAAGTGATCTCTTCAAGATGATAAAAAAAAAAGGAATGTATTTTTAGATATGGCCAATGTAGGAATTAATTTTACTTAGCTGGAAATTTTTATAAAGGTTTTATTTTTCTTTTCTCTTGTTTTCAATGCAGAGGGTGGGGCAGAGAATTTAAGGCGAAGAAAATGGGAATAAGGTTGCCCTAAAAAAAGAAGAAAAAAGAAATGTGCTATCTCACATCGAAATGTGGTTTCCAGGGGGCAGCTAGGTGGCGCAGTGGATAGAGCACCAGCCTTGAATTCAGGAGGACGGGAGTTCAAATCTGGTCTCAGACACTTAACACTTCCTAGTTGTGTGACCCTGGGCAAGTCACTTAACCCCAGCCTCAAAAAAAAAAAAAAAAAAAAAAAAAAAAAAAAAAGACAGAAATGTGGTTTCTGTCAAAGACTGGTGAATACTTTCTCATAAGGCTAAGTCTTTTAAGTCCTGAGTAATCAGGAAAACCTATCAAGGATCATTAATCTCCTAGATCAATAAAGGACAGTTTTTCTGTACCTGTAAGGGCAAACAAAATATTGCTAACACATTTCATACTGCTTTCTGTCAATGATATCTTCATCTCTAATTTATTCAATGATGTATTGGAGATCAATGCTGAGCAACTAAGGAATAGCTTTATTCTGTTGTGTTCAGTTATTGTTTTCAGCTTTGTCCAACTCTTTGTGATCCTTGCTAAGGTTTCCTTGGCAAATACACTGGAGTAGTTTGCCATTTCTCTTTCTGGCTTATTTTATAAATGATGAAACTGAGGGAAATAGGATTAAGTGACTTGTTCAGGATCACATAGATTGTAAGTTTTTGAGGGTGGATTTGAATTTGGATCTTTTTGACTCCAAGCCTGGAGCTCTAGCCATTGGGTCAACCAGCTGTTTTTATTATAACACGAGTTCAATTCAAAGAGCTACTTAAATCTAAAGAAGGAAAAACTGCTTATAACACAACAATTTTAAAATGCACAATCATCTTATCCATCTGCACAATAATTCAAAGAATATCAAACACAAAAGGATAATAGATTATCATCCTATCTATGTAAATATTATTGAATATAAAATGAGAATAATAATACTGAAATTTATGTAGTTCTTTAGGGTTTGCAAATCACTTAACATATGAGGCTCAAAACAACCCCATCTCTACTTCATCTAGCTTTATTATGTGCATTCCATTAGATCTTTAGTTTTTTCAATGTACAAGCTAATCTAGAGATCCTAACATGAATCTCATAGGTATCCCTGATTGGATCTAAGATTGGCATATAACTCCGGAAAGGCATATATCTTATTCAAAAGAAATGGAACTGGTTAAAATGGAGGTTAGCCTGAGTGACAAGAACAACACTGCAAATTAAGAAGATATGTAGAAATCTGGAAATCAGCAGAGTTAAGTATGGCAAAGAGCATTTTGTTAAAAGAACAGTGAAGGAAATATTTCTGGTGCCAAGATGGCAAAATGAGAAATTAACTTTCTGGAGCCTTTCCAAATTACCCTCCAAACAATCTCAAAAAATGCCTCAGAGAAGCTACAGGTCTCCAGAGAAAACTATAGACCACTAGTCTTTTACCTCTTCAAGTCATTCTCCAGAGTTGTGAAAGTGATATTCCTAAAACACAGGTCAGACTATGTCACTCCCCTAGTTAATAAAACACTTCACTGGTTCTAGGATCAAATAAAAACTACTCTGACACTTAAAGCCTCTACAATTGACTCCAAACTAACTTTCTAGCCTCATTATAAATGACTTACCTTGTCTAGCCAGACTGTCTTTCTTCCTGCTGCTCACACACAACATTCCATTTCTCATCTCCATACCTTTGTATAAGCTGTCTCTCATCGCTGGAATATATTCCTCACCTTTGTCTCTTAGAATTCCTAAGTTTCCTTCAAAATTTTGTTCAAACATTACCTCTAACTTGAAGCTTTTTCTGACTTCCCCGATCCAGCTACTAGTATATCTCCTTTTCAAGATTATCTTATATTTAGTTTATATATATTTTTCATATGCTTCTATATGTACATGATATCTCCTTTTCTAGAAAATAAGCATTTTTAGGGAAGGCACTATTTATTTTTATCTTTGCCTCTTCTATTCTTAACACAGTGCTTGACCCATTGTAGAGCTAACTCAATACCTGTTGACCAAATAATTGTTTGATTAGCTAAGTTAAGGAAATCATTCTAAAATCTATGATAGCATGGACTGTTGCTCCCATCTAGATAGGATGACAGTTGAGGACTCAATTCTGTAAATGAAATTCTAATTCTGTGACTTTGAAATTCTGGGTTCTGGTGAGTTCCTTAAACTTAGATAAGTTCTGTCTTACCTAAACATTTCTTTCATACTAAAATAGGGAGTTAAGGTCAATAGAAGTTTTGCTTTTGATTATCAAGTTTTCATCCCAAATCTAATTTTTTTTAAATTACAAGATTTTATAAGCCACACTTGAGATCACCCCAGACCTTGGAAAAGAGGCTTTTAACACACAAGCTTCTAATAATTCTAAAGCAAGCACAATTTTGTACCAATGTACTAGACTACTCTTAAAAGCAAAGTAAAGCTATCACTTTTCAAATAAGACATAATATTTAGGACTTGTCTGATTACCCTCAAAACTTATTAAATTTAAAAGTCAAACTCAAAACACAACCAAATTTTTTACTTTCCAAATTCCTTTATGGTTTAACTACATTAAACATCTTTTCCTACTTCCTGTATTTATAATCAGTCATGTAATGCTGCTATGCGGATGTTAACTAGCTGTCACATGTTTCACCACAGAAACGGTTACATCTTAGGATAAGATCAAGTTTCAGAATGTAGGCATCTAAGCAAAGAATGTACAGTTCAAAAGATCAGACACCAGCTATCATAGATGGAGTATCATAGATGAAGTATCAGCATGCAAAAATCTGTCCTTCCTACCTCACACTCCTCCCCAGGTTCCCTAGGCCTCACTCCTTCGAAGTTCAAAATCTTCCCTTGTTCATACTCCAGAATCCCCACTATCGTTTACAAATCCCCCCCTTGATCTTGTATCTCTTTGCTTAAGCTTTGAGGAGCTAGGGCATGAAAGGGCCTGTTCCAAAACATCCTCAAAGCCATCATATATCCTTAAGCCTAAGCATTTCAAAGGTACATAAGAGGGCTTTAGTTTCCAAAATTCAGGGACTGGGAACTTGCTTAATGTTTACTCCAAATGTAGGGTATCTTCCAAAATGGTAGGGAAGATGGCCTTGAACCCTGGGTTTGGTCTAGTTGTCAGCTGTCCATCATCATGTTATTCTTTCTTCACCTTTTAGGGGCTCAAAATTATAGACATCTTAGGCCTCTTAAGAGTCAGAAATAGTAAAAGAACTCTTTCTTTAAAGAATCTGTACTCAGATTGGTTGCTTATTTATGCATAGGAGCTCTGATCAACTGGTAAGGATTTTCCTTAAGCTATGATGGGCAAATTCTCAGATCTGCTTTAGAGAGAGTCAATGACTTTTGAAATGAAACTCCTCTTCCTATTTTATGTCTCCCTGTATGCGCATCCTTAATTACCTCAGTCTTAGCCTTTAAAAGTCCTCACCTTCTCTGGCTCTATTATTCTACTGTATCCTCCAAAATCTGCATTTAATTGTTAATTCCTCTTAATCCCAGATTTCTTGACTTCACATTATTTCCATCTTGCATGAGGAAAAATCTACCTTTTCCTCAGAAGACAGTGTATCCTGGTCATTTTTAGTACTAAATGTTCCTTCTCTCATGCATTTCTAAGAATTGGGTCAGGAGGAGTAGACAAAATGCTCATTAGCCCACCATCACTCAGCAACCTGTCCTCCATTGGGGTTCACTCTTATCTACTTCACTTCATCCCAGAAGGTAAATAGGAGGCATAGTGAGCAGACTGCTGTACATCAGGTCAGAAAAGACAGGAGTTCAAATACTGCCTCCGCACATTTACTAGATATGTGGCCTTAGAACATCACTTAATCCCCCTTATCTGTAAAATGGGGATAATAATAAAATCTACCTGACAAAGTTATGAGGTTCAAATGAGATAACATATATAAACGTATTCTATAAACCTTTAAAGCGCTATATAAATGCTATTATTATTATTATCCATCTTTATCACTGGGTCCAAATCCTTGTTACAACCATCAACTGACCATCATTCTCTTCCCTTTCTTAAATTTATATAGCTCTTATCTTCCCTTCTCCCACAACTCTGCTACCTGAGCAAATAGTAGACATCCTCCATCTTCTCTACTCCATTTCTTCAAACTTTTATCTTCTTTTTTGCTTCAATTTGATGAAAAGGCATCCTTTCTCTTTGTTGAGGCTAACACCTAACCTTTGATCCAATCATTTTACCCCTATCTTCTATAGGAGCTTATCCCTTAAATAATTCCCCTTCTTAGCTTCAATTTCTCCTGTTCTACTGGTTCCTGTATTGAGACCAACAACACACTCAGGTCTGCCTCATCTTTATCTTTTTTTATTTAAGCTTTTTAGTTACAAAACATATGCAGGGATAATTTTTCAACATTGACCCTTGCAAAACCATGCGTTCCAAATTTTCCCCTCCTTTGCCTCGTCTTCAAAAACAGCTTCTACTTGACCCTGTGATTCCCTTAAATGGTTATATTTTCCCTCTTTCACAACTAAATTCCTTCAATGAGTACATATTCACTATGGAATAAAACGCAAATTCATTAGCCTGCCATTTAAAGCCCTTCACAATTTGACTCCAACCTACTTCTCTAGTCTTATTTCATATTACTCCCTTTTATATTCTCCATTTCAAATACACTGGTTTTCTTGTTTCCCATAAATTCCATTCTCACATATTTGAGTTTTGACATATCACTTCCACATCTATAAAATATCCTTGCTCATCTCTTAGCATCCCTAGCTTTCTTCAAAGGATAGCTCACCTGCTATCATCTATATGAGACCTTTCCTGATTCTCACTATAGTTCTTTCCCCCTCTTGAAAATATTTTGTATATGCTTGTTTATGTTACTGTATCTTCCCAATACAGTGGAAGTTCTTTCAACATAAAGCCTTTTGCAATCTTGTTTTTGGATCCTTAATGCCTTGTACATAATATGCACTTAACTGTATTTGTTGAAATGACTTATTCTAGTTCCATCCCTTACTTGCTGAGATCATTTGCTTCTATAATTTTCATTTACTTTCATTTCATCTATAATTATCATTCGCTTCTATAATTTTCACTATATGAAATAGCTAGTCCACTAAAGTCTACCTTCAATGCCTTATATCATGGTATAGATGTTAAACTGCCAAAGCTCCGCAAGCAGAACAGAAATTCTGGAGGGTCTCAGCAATGGACCGCAACCTGTCATTTGAGGAATTCCCCAGACAAAAGAAGAAAGACATCTTCAAAAGGTTGGCCATCCGGATTTTTTTGCCAGTCAACTTTAAATATCATCAAGAAAAACTTGGAAGGACTGTTCTATCTTCCCTATTATTACAGAAGACAACACCCCTCCCAGTATCTCAGGCTCACAATCTATGAGCCATCCTGCATTTCTCACTATCTCTTGCTCTCCATATATCTAAGCTGTTACCAAGGCCTGTCCATTTCACTTTTGTAACATCTCCTGAATACACCTCATTATCTCTTCTGAGGCTGCTAATTCAGATCTCTCCCCCTCATCTTAGACCTGGACTACAATAACCTGCTGGTGGATCTGTCGGCCTCAAGTCTCTCCCTATTCCAATTCATCTTCCATTCAGACATTAAAGTGATTTTCTTAAAATCTTTATAATAATCTTATACTTAATTCCCCAGTGTATATTCTTAAATCTAACTGACACTGATTTCCTAGTTATTCCACCAAGACACTCCCATCTTTCATCTCAGAAAATTTCTCTGCCTTATACCTTTTATCTGGAATGTTTTCCCTCCTCTGCTCTGACCACTGACCTCCCAGGCTTCATTTTAAGTCCCAACTAAATTCCCATCTTCTAAAAGAAGCCTTTCCCAACTCTTTATAAAGCCAATGCCTTTCCTGTATTAATTATTTCCTATTTCTCCCATATATAGTTTGCTTTGTATATCTGTCAGCATGCTGTCTTCCCAAATGGATTGTAAGCTCCTTGAGGATAAAGAATGTCTTTTGCCTCTTTTTGTATCCCCAGAACCTTAGCATGGTACATGGCAATTAGTAAGTGTAAAATATATGTTTATTAAGTGACTTACTGATTGACTGCAATCTGCATCAGTAGTGCAAGTACTCACAATTATGAAATTATACATCTCTGAAGTATGGAAGAAGTAGTGTTCCATATCAATTTTGATATCTCACAATTGTTCACTTTTTTGTATTATCAATCTTCAGTGTGTGTGTGTGTGTGTGTGCATATATATGAACATAATAAATTAAGATTATAAAACATGCTTTGGCTTTCCTTGTCACAAAATAAGCTTTAAACATGTGATATAGCTGGACTCTGACAATGCTTTTTTATTTGTATTAGCTAAATGTTTCAGTGTTTGTCTTCTCTGCCAATCCTCCAAATTTTGTATTCATACAGCTAATTCCAGAGCTCACATGATGCAGAAATTCAATCAAAGAGTCTTTACTTTGCACTATGCAAATGGAGATCATGGGAACTGAGAAGAAAATTTGATTTAGAATTAATCATAGTTAAGTAGTAGATTTTACCATAGTAGATTTTACCGTCTAGAGTCAGACCTTAGCTAAATTGTCCAAAATAACTAAGAAAATTATGTTCTACATTGTATTAACAGTCTTGCATAACTTAACTTTCCTCTTTGAAGATTTAAAGCCTGCCAATGTTTGAAGACAAAAAAAGAGAACCATCACTTTGTGAAATTTGAAAGCTAAAAAAATTATTTTAATAATGAAGTCTTTTTAGGTTTCTATCTGAATTAAGATTTAACACCAACATTATATACTCTGTTGTTGTTCAATCCTCACTGACTCTTCATGATCCCATTTGGGATTTTCTTGTCAAAAATACTGGAGTCCTTTGCCATTTCCTTCTCTAACTTATTTTAGAGATAAGTTATTAACTGAGGCAGACAGAATTGTGATTTTCCTAGAGTCAAACAGTGTCTGAAGCCAGATTTAAAACCCAGACCCAGAATCTATTCACTGTGCCACCTGCCTCATTATGAACTCACCACAAGCTATAGACAAACATTGCAAATTAAAGGCTGTTTTTGTAAAACCATTCACCCCTGAAACTAGGATTTTGCTACAATAATAATTAACTTATGGTACTAACTTATTAAAGCACATGCCTTTCCTTTCTTTTAAGTGAGAAATTACATGTAGTATTAGTCACATATACTCCTTTATGTTGTTTTCCTTAATTTTTCAGTAAATACACTTTTTTGGTGATTTGTCAGTGAAATTATTTGTCTGCTGTGTGAAACAAAATTTATAAATTAAAAAAACATTTAATAAGTGAGGGTCTTTTCTCTTTAAAATCCTTTATGGTTATTTTATTTTGATGTAATTCAAAGCAATTTATTACTGTGGCTAGTGTCTAGTAAGAACCATATGGTAAAATGTTATTTCTAATCATCTAGCTTATGAAGGAAAATGGAATTAAAACTAGTCACCAGAATTGAAAGGGTTGTGAACCAGCAATTTTAATATCATTTGACTATATTCGATCAAGGACAGGAAGTATTATATGATGTTTGGTATGGTGTCCAACTTTGAGAGTCCTTCACATCTAAAAGGCAATCAGTTTCTCATTCTAGAAGTAAAAGTGACCAAAGAATAATTTTCATCAGCTATGAGATTGCTTCTCTGTTGAACTGAACAATAGCAAGACTCTTTTGGGAAAATACCTTCCCCATCATTACTATGAGGTACAGAATGAGTCACCTGTAAAATTTTAAAAGATATTACAAGTAAGCCTTCTCTAGATTCACCCACCTGAAATGTGTCTACCACACGATGAAGGAATTCAATGACAAAAAGAGGTGGCACCTCTGTCTGGATCACAGCTACAAAAAAAATCTTGTGGCGATAAACACTTAGGAGATAGTGATGAGGAGTAGGAATCACAGGAGGCACATTTTCTGCCTCAGTAGCTCTCTCTTGAGCCTCAAAAAAGTAATCACAAACAGAACGACTAACCACACTTTTCCAGTGCTTCTCTAGAAAAATGTCCCCAGAGGAGTTGATCAAGAACAGGCTATGAATCATGGTGAGAGAAGAAAGCCTTTTTCAGTAAAAATGACTCAGAGGCTTGATAGAAATTCAATCCTGGAAAACAAAATGAGTTAATTAAGAGGGTGATGTTCCACCTGTCTGGAATGCCCACCCTTTCCTTTTTTCACTTTCCAAATCATACCTGTCAAAAAGTAATGTTTCAACATCTCAAAAATAGTAATAGCTATAGTCCAAATATTTCCCTCTTCTGAACTTTAATATTTGTGTGGTTTTGTTAGCAATTAATTACAAAACATCTTGCAACACCTTTTCTGTTACACTGGATTATTTTAATCTTTTATTTCATTTTTAACCCATTTATGACTCCCTAAAAATGTAAATTATTATGGGGAAAGTCTCTGCCTTATATTTGTTTGTACTCCTCATTTAACAAATACAAGGGTTATAGTGAAATGGTTCAAGCATTGATCGCTTTCCACACTTCAAGACTTTTGGAACACCTTGTATTAGTAGCCTACTGTATAAAGAAACTTGTGCTAGGTATGGGGAGGCTACAAAATTTAGATAGAACAAATTTTATACTAGAAAAAGTTTTCTTCTCTTACTCTGATTCACAAGATGCCAGATATCAGAGATTGTAAAACTTAAGGAAGCAGCGATGCCCTAATCTCTTCATTTTATAGCTGCGTTAACTGAGTCCCAAGGATAACAACATGCTCCAGGTTAAACAGTAAGTAGCAGTCATCATTGGAAACCTGGTTCTGATACCAAGTCCTGTTATTCCCACTGCGCCACAGGAGCCTAGGTGATCCCAAAGTGCCGTTTTAAGCCATTAAAGCTCAACACTGCGTTGACTCCCGTCCAGCTGCCTTAGATAAAGTGTTTATTTCACCAGTTTGGCCACATCTTCCTCACACTCTTATAAAAATCAACTCTCCGAGGTACAGTTCATACCTTTCCTGCCTCTGGGGGAGGGGGGGAAGGGAGGGAAGGGAGAAAAAAAAAGAGAGGGAAAATTGGAGAACGAGAGGGAGGGAAGAGGAAGAGAGGGAAGGAAATGGAAAAGGAAAGGGAGAAAGAGGGAGGAAATGGGGAAGAAGAGTGAGAAAAAGAGAGGAGGAGAGAGAAGGCGGAAAGGAGGGAGGGAGGGGAAAAAGGAAGAAGAGAGGAAGAGGGAGTGAGAAAAGGAGGGAGAGTAGAGAAGGAAGAGTGAAAGAGAGAAGGAAGGAGGAGAGGGAGGGGAGAGTTAGGGAGAGGAGGAGGGAGGGAGAGAGAGGGAAAGGAGAAAGGGAAGGAGGAAGGGAGAGGAGGAAGAGAGAGGGAAGAAGAGCAAAAGGAAGGGGGGAGGGGGGAATGAAAGAGAGTAAGCTTCCAACATGGCCGAGCAGGGGCAGAGGTGCAAAGCTCCCACTCGCTCTGCCCCCCCCCCCGCACTTCCGCAGGAGAGTGGGAGCCCCAGTGGGTGAGAGGGGGAGATGGAGCCAGGGGAGGGAGGAGTGATGGAGCACGGAGGAAGGGATGGAGGAAGGATGGCGGGGCTGCAGGCGATGGCGGATGTCCAATCCGGTCCCTCCATGGCCCCAGCCTGGCTTCCTGAGGCCAGTGGGCCCGGGTGACATGACGGAGGGATAGATGGGGAGGGGGACGGAACGGAGAAGGATGGGGTGATGCGGCCTTCCTGGGATCCATACATCCGCTGCCATGGCAACGAAGCTTTCTACCCCCTCCTTCTATTCCCCCCATCCCCCTCCACCCCAGTCCCCGACGGTATCTGGGCAGGATCCAGAACCTCCCGGATTCGTGGGAAGACCCCCTCCCCAACCTCTCTCAATACGTCGCAATCCAGAGCTTCGGTTTGAGGTCTGGCGCGACCCTGACACTTTCCATCGCACCCCGGGAATATGCCGTTCAGTGTGTCCCTCATCGCTGCTCGTGCCCTTACGAACCTCCCAGGACCTCCAGGCCCCAGAGACAGGGAGTCCGCGCAGCCCCCACCCCCGACCTGGCCCGGAAAAAAACGGCCCCTCACCCGGCTTCTTGCCGACCCGCTACGCCGCGCTGGACAAGCCCCTCCTCTGCTCACCCTCCTACCCCGCCCATATCGGAGAGCGCGCCCCGCCCTCCTCTGCCTTCATTGGTCGACGCGGCGAGACTGCGCCCCGCCCTCAGGAGAAGAAGAAGAGGGAGTCTCTGATTGGATTTGTTGTTGTTCTCCTCCTCCGTCCTTTGGTTGGCCCCTCCCCGAGGCTCCTCCAAAGCCTCCAGGCTCTGAGCTTACTGATTGGTTGTCTTGGTGCGACCTCTGATTGGGGCTGCCTAGTCGCTCGGGCCTCTGATTGGTCGAGCAGAAAGGGCGTATGGGCGGGGGGACTGTGGGCTTGGGCAGGTCTGCGGGTGGTTGCCCTATTTTCTGCATCTCTGGCGGCTGAGTGTCGCAGCTTCCCTCACCGACACGGGAACCGTACAAGATACCTTGTGCTGAAACAAGTTTATCAAATGCGCCACACGGGAAGGAGAACAGTATCTTTGGTCAGCACGGTTCGGCGCACTATGCCCTTGCGCGAGCCGCTTCTCTAAGAGCCTCAGTTTCCCATCTAGACAATGCGGAAGCTGTGACGGGATGCCGTAGCGCCCCAGCTGTAGAGGATCTCCAGGGTCCCTCCCTAGCTTCGGACCCCCAAGCCTTCCTTTCCACAGATGTTTGTTTCTTTCTAAGACAGAGTAAAAAGAGCGAACCCGACAACCCAGGGATGCCACAAAGAGCTCCCGACTTGGCGGTTCCCAACTCCGTCCGTACGGCTGTGTGACCTTGAGCAAAGTATCTCCTTTTCTGACCCTCAGTTTCCTAATGTGTTATTAAAGGGATGGCTTGTGAGAAAAATAAATAAATAAACAGGCCTTCAAGAACAGGTCGCGCCAGATCAAGCTCACTTCCCTTTCTGACAGGGTAACCAGACTGGTAAATCAGGGGGATGCTGTTGGACACGATCTATCCGGACTGTGGCAGTTCTGGTTGACAAACTCCGGAGCAGGAGGCACCGAGGAAGAAAAAGCAAAAATGGGTCTTTCTAGAGAGAGGAAGCAGCCAGAGGTCTTGACCTTATGACCTCAACATTTTTTTTTTTAAATCAATGACTTGAATGAAGCCATAGGTATCATTTTTATCGAACTTACCAATGCTGTAAGCTGAGAAAAATAACAAATGCATTGGGTGAGAATCAGAATCCAGAGAGATCCAAACAGTGCTTTTTCTTCTATACTATTGGAGCTTCTTTAGTAGGGGGAGTGGTCTTTAAGAAAATCACTTTGATGGTTGGATGCACTATGGCCCGGAGTGACACCTGTCAGAGGCAGTGGTAGAAACCCAGCAGCAGCCACCTCACTCTGTCTTCCCATAGGGTCTAACATCAGGAGGGGTTTGCAAAGAAGTCAAAGCAAAACTGTCTCCTTTGTCCGTGGGCCTTCAGTGTAGAGTCCAAGAAGACTCTGGAGAAGGCAGAGCCAGGACTCCTAAAGAGCTGCCAACACTACGAGGTTCGTATTTGTTTTGTGCCCAGTCCAAACGCCTCACCACATCCCCACCCCTGATAAGAAGAAAATGCCACGACTCTCCCACTTCGGAAGCTGCTGCCAAGGGACAGACATAAAGGAACGTATTGTAGTGTACACGCTGCTGACCTTTTTGTTCGGTAATAAATATGTCCAGATATTTTAAACGGCTGACTCGGCATCCATGCTTGTTTAATAGGTGTCTATTGAAGGCTGTCCTAGGTGTAGTGAATAAAGTGCTGGGCTTGGAGTTAAGACTTGGGTTCAGATTCTGCCCCAAACTCTAGTTTTGAATCCTAAACAACTCATTTCACAGTGTATAGGGCAGTCGGGAAGTCAGAAAGGGTCATCTTCCTGAGTTTGAATTTGCTCCTATGGAAGAAAAAGAATATTGCAATAGTACAAGTGAAAATGGCTGATGGCTAATACTAGATTCATGTCTGTGTGAGGTTGTTTTCAAGAAGTATGGTGAAAGTAGAAATAAGATTTGGCAACAAATTAGGTATATGTTGTTGATAAAGTGAGGAGTTAAGGATGGCATTGAGATCGTGAGTACAGATGACCAGGAAGAAGAGGTATCCTTGATAGTAATAAGGAAGGTGGGAAGAAAGTAGGTTTTGGGAGAAGATAATAAGTTAGGTTTTGGACATGTTGAATTTGTGATGCTCACTAGATGTCTAACTTGGACTATCCCCTAAGCAGTTGGTGATGCAGGATTGTATCTCAGGAGAGACAAAATCATCAGTATGGTGATGACAATTGAACGCTTGGGAGCTGATAAGATCAACAAAATAATGTAGATGGAGAAGAGAAGAGGCCTCATTCAGAGTCCACAATTGCTGGGCTTGACACAACTGAAGAGTCAGCAAAGAGAACTGAAAAAAAATGATCATTTTGGAAAGGGGGAAGAGAGCCAGGAGGGAACAATGTACTGAAAACTTAGAGAAAAAAGTATTCAGAAGGAAGTGGTGATCAGTGGTATCAAAAGCTCTATAAAAAGTGATCAAGAAGATGAAGATTGGGAAAAGGCCGCTGGATTTGGCAATAAAGAGATCACTGGTAATTTTGAAGAGGATACTTTCAACGAGAAGATAAGTTAGACTTCAGAGGATTTAAAGATAAGGGAGAAGAGATGAATTAGATACCCTCTGTGTGCATGTGTGCGTGTGTGTGTGTGTGTGTGTGTGTGTGTGTGTGTGTGTATGTTGATGGATTTCTCAAAGAATTTAGCAGAAAAGGCAAGAAGGATGCAAGGATGATCAGATTAAGTGAGGACTTTTTAAGATTAGAGGAGACATCAGATTGTTTGTAGGCACCATGGAAAGAATCAGCAGATAGGGAAAAATTGAAAATTAGAAAGAGAGTAGGGATGTCACTGAGTACAATCTCCTGCAGAAGACACAATGACATGGAATCAAGGATGCATATAGAATAACCCATATAATATTATTTATTGTCTTAGAGAGGAAGGAGGAAGAGGAAAAAATCAGAATTAAAAAAACAGCATGCATGTAGATGGAGTTGCCTTGGCAAAGAGAAAAACTGTCTTTTTATCAGAAATAGGGGTGAAGGAGGAAGTAGTAGGGTAAGATGTCTACTTGATACAAAATGAGGAAGAGGAAGGAAAGCGAGTTCTCAGCAAAAAGCTCTCCAATGATCATTAAAGCATAATGCAAGATTTTCAGTAAAAAGGATAGGGATAGGAATGGGGTGAAGAAGGGATTCAATGGATGACTGGAGAAAGTATTAAATGATTTGGAATAGCTTTTGTGAGTGGCTTACGGAATCAATTAGGGAAATGTAAAAGAATTGCCTTGCTGTAGGAAGGATCCAGCTGAGATTATGTAACATAATTTTGTAGTGACTCCAATCACAAGATCTCTTGATTTTCTGTGGCTTCATTCAGTAACACATAAATAGGGATGAAAGAGGCAAATGGTGGGAAATCCAAGGGAAATCCTATAATATGTGACAGAACAGGGGTAAAAGATTAGAAAACAGGACAGTGAAGAGTTGAGTTGATTTACCAAGGTGTTGGACAGGAAGAGAACTGAGGGGTGGAGGAAATGGAGATCACAATGAGGAAAAAACCATAGGAGTCATAGGGAATAAGGAACAATGAAATGATGAGAGATTACAATCAAATAAAGACATTTTGGAGATCATGAATATTGAAGCAGAACAATTATAGATAATAGCAGAATCAAAAATATGTCCACTTCTTTGTGTAGCCAAGAGAGAATGACATACATCATGGGAATGGAAGAAATTGAGGAGCTGGGAAGTTGGGCTATTTGAAGGAATATCTCCATGCATGCTGAAGTCCTTTAATAAGAGTAGGAATTGTGGAGGAAATTTCAAAAGACTGAACTAGGGACTGAACTCATTGAGGAAGGAAGGGCACTATATGGGATACAATAGATAATGATCCACTAGGTGATACATTTGTATAATGGGAACCTCAAAGGAGGTTTTGTTGAGGGTTGGTGGTAGAGAATCTCTAGAAATGGCAATAGGGAGCAAAAAGTTTTCCAACTCTGCCATGATCATTGGATGTTGGGGAGTGTAAGGTATGAATGACAATCTAATTAGTTCTAGAAAATGTAAGCAGGGATGCAAGAGGAGGCTAGGTCTCAGTCATTTCCAGAAACTGGAAACAATTAGACTAGAAAAGCTCTAAACAGGGGTTCTCAAACTACGGCCCACAGACCAGATACAGCCCGCTGAGGATGTTTATGTGGCCCGTCGGGTTATGGCAAATGGGCTGAGGGGCAGAGACAGAGTGTGAGTTTTTGTTTGTACTATAGTCCGGCCCTCCAACAGTCTGAGGGACAGTGAACTGGCCCCCTATTTAAAAAGTTTGAGGACCACTGGAAGATGAAAGACAATTTATGTTTCAAGCATTCAGGAAAGTATTGTGGAAGGAGTAGGCAAATATAGATCTTGTGGGGTTTGGGTTGAGAAATAAAGAATTTGTTTTATACATAGGTAGTGAGGGCTTCAGAGTCATCAGGATGAAGTGATTAGACTAATTTAAGGTCCTTCCTCCATATTATGGCTAGTGGTGATGTTGTGAACTGGGAGGCCTACAACAAAGTAGGGGGGAAAGGAGGAATAAGAAGAATAAGGCAAAGGAGAAAGACTCCTGAAACCAGAGATTGGATCTGATCTTTGATATGAGCCTAATGGCCTTCATAACAACAACAACAACAACAACAACAATAATAATAATAATAATAGAGAAGGACTTGGGTGGAAGATACAAGCTAGTATGCTGACAACCCAATCTGGTCCAAGGGAAAGCCTTGGGGTAATGATAGAGCCAGGATGTCTAGTGAATTGCAAGTTCCAAGTGAGTCAACAATATAATATGAAAGCCAAAAAAATCTAATGCTATATCAGATGTGTTAAGAGAGGGGCAATATTCAGATCAAATCCCACTGTACTTCGCCTTGGTCAGACAACATCTGAAGTATTGTTTTCAATTTAGAGTGCCACAGTTTATGAAGAAGGCTCAGAACTTAGAGTGCTTCAAGGGTAGGGTAACCAGAATAGTGAGGTAATTGGACCCTTATGTGGATCAACTAAAGGAATTGGAGATATTTAACTTGAAAAAGAAAAGACTTGGGGAGAGGAAAGGGCACGATAGTAGTCTTCAAATATGTGATATATTTGTTGTTTTAGTATTAATGTAGTCTATTAGATTTATAGATGGGGCAAATTTTTTTTTCAATATTTTTCCTTTGTTCTTTTTTAAAATTAATTTTATAATTATAACTTTTTTTTTGACCCATAGGCGTGGGTAATTTTTTACAACATTATCCCTTGCACTCACTTCTGTTCGGAATTTTCCCCTCCTTCCCTCCTCTCCCTCCCCTAGATGGCAAGCAGTCTCATGTTAAATATGTTATAGTATATCCTAGATACAATATATATGTGCAGAACCAAATTTCTTGTTACACAGAAAGAATTGGATTCAGAAGATAAAGATAGCCTGGGATGAAAAACAAAATGCAAATAGTTTACACTCATTTCCCAGTGTTCCTTCTCTGGGTATAGCTGATTCTGTCCATCATTGATCCATTGGAACTGAATTAGATCTTCTCTTTGTCCAAGATATCCACTTCCATCTGAATACATCCTCATACAGTATTGTTGTTGAAGTGTATAATGATCTCCTGGTTCTGCTCATTTCACTCAGCATCAGTTCATGTAAGTCTCTCTAAGCCTCTCTGTATTCATCCTGCTGATCATTTCTTACAGAACAATAATATTCCATAACATTCATATACCATAATTTACCCAACCATTCTCCAATTGATGGGCATCCATTCATTTTCCAGTTTCTAGCCACTACAAAAAGGGCTGCTACAAACATTTTGGCACATACAGGTCCCTTTCCTTTCTTTAGTATTTCCTTGGGATATAAGCCTTGTAGTAGCACTGCTGGGTCAAAGGGTATGCACAGTTTGATAACATTTTGGGAATAATTCCAGATTGCTCTCCAGAATGGTTGTATTCTTTCACAACTCCACCAACAATGCATCAGTGTCCCAGTTTTCCCACATCCCCTCCAACATTCATCATTATTTTTTCCTGTCATCTTAGCCAATCTGACAGGTGTGTAGTGGTATCTCAGAGTTATCTTAATTTGCATTTTTCTGATCAATAGTGATTTGGAACACTCTTTCATATGAGTGGAAATAGTTTCAATTTCATCATCTGAAAATTGTCTGTCCATATCCTTTGACCATTTATCAATTGGAGAATGGTTTGATTTCTTATAAGTCAGAGTCAGTTCTTTATATATTTTGGAAATGAGGCCTTTATCATAACTTTTAACTGTAAAAATGTTTTCCCAGTTTGTTACTTCCCTTCTAATCTTGTTTGCATCAGTTTTGTTTGTACAAAAGCTTTTTAATTTGATGTAATCAAAATTTTCTATTTTGTGTTCAATAATGATCTCTAGTTCTCCTTTGGTCACAAATTCCTTCCTTCTCCACAAGTCTGAGAGGTAAACTATCCTATGTTCTTCTAATTTATTTATGAGCTCTTTCTTTATGCCTAAATCATAGACCCATTTTGATCTTATCTTGGTATATGGTGTTAAGTGTGGGTCCATTCTGCCATACTAATTTCCAGTTTTCCCAGCAGTTTTTGTCAAATAATGAATTCTTATCCCAGAAGTTGAGATCTTTGAGTTTGTCAAACACTAGATTGCTATAGTTATTGACTATTTTGTCCTGTGAACCTAATCTATTCCACTGATCAACTAGTCTATGTCTTAGCCAGTACCAAATGGTTTTGGTGACTGCTGCTTTATAATATAGTTTTAGATCAGGTACAGCTAGGCCACCTTCATTTGATTTTTTTTTTCATTAATTCTCTTGAAATTCTCGACCTTTTGTTGTTCCATATGAATTTTGTTGTTATTTTTTTATGTGGGGCAAAATATTTATTAAACTGTATTGGGCCTTTAAATATTTGATATAATTATTATTTTTAAAAATTATTTTTATTAGATTCATTAAATGTTCTATTCTGTCAAGATCTTTTTGAATCCTAAGTCCAGTTTGGGATTATCATTATTTCCAAGTTTTGTGTTATATATAAATCTAACAAGCACACCATTTACTCCTTTATTCATTATGCTTTTATTTAAGTATGTCCCCATGTCCAATGTCTGGGGGCCCTAAAATTCTGGGTTAACATTAGACAAAGTTTGATCTTAGAGAAAGAACCAAAAAATCTGTTTCTTTTTTGTTCATTATGACTTCACCCAACATTTACTTTGGGAAATCTCTAAATATGTTCACATCTAGTTTTCCACAATTATGAGTAGTAGTGTCCCCAATTCCTTTATATTCATTGAAGGTAACAAATGTATATTTGATAAAATATGGAAAAAAATCTAGCCCCACAGAAAATGCAGATTTCCATATCTTCCAGGAGCCCATAAACAGATACAAAAACACATTAGCTCTCCTTGAAAGGGAAATTAACTTAGGGCTACTAGTAGGTTACATTCAGGTTTTCTAGGTCTCCCACAGGAACATGGTGCCTACCAGACTCATAGTACCACCTTCATGTTTGGTTCCCCGTGGAAAGCAAACACTCTTTGAGGCTGCTGGACAGGCAATCCCCTTCCCATTGCACCTGCACTATCTAAATAATTTGTGGCAATAGTAGAAGGGCAAAGTATATGTCTTGTACTTCCCCATCTCATGGCTTTAGTCTTTTATTACTTTAGCTGTGGAAGCCACATGGGTTATCCTGTTCTAGCTCCAAGGCATACTGCTGATGATTTTTCCTTCTTTCCTTTAAGTCATAACTGTAAAACTGTAAAGCACGGGTTTTCTTTTAAGGTACCAAGCACTCAAGACTGGCATTGATTGCCCAAGCTATTTCCCTTCTAAGCAAGAATGCTAGATTCAGGGATCATGCTTTTAAGTTCCCTTTCTTTTATAGAGGATATTTAGAAACATTTTCTATGAATTACCCTTCTTGGCCTTTGTGACAAGCACGTTGGCTTCCTTCTGCAAGAACTCTTGATGCTCTGCTATTGTCCAGCTGCTGTCACCATCTTTAGTGTTGGGAAATTCATTCTTAGTTCTTAGGCCTCTGAGCTATATTCAGAAAAGGAAACAAGGGCAGAAAGCAGCTATAAACCTGAGATGTATGAACTCCCTTCTCTGGACATCTGAGTGAGCACATACAGTCTACTGTGTGCTTCTGCAAAAGTCGGCCATTATGGACTCCTGTTTAGGGAGAAGATAAAAACTCCTCTCCCTTTCCTTTACCCAATCCATGCTACATTCCTAAAGAAAGGCACAAGTAAAAGAGAAAAAAGAGGATAAGGAGAGATGACCCCTCCAATAAGTTCATCCCTTAGGGTCTGACCAATCAAATCATCTTGGCTATAATTTCAAGTCACTGTTGTTGCTTGTCCTTCATTCTCGAAGTGGACCATGACATCAGGGAGGTCACTACAAAGTGCTAGTGGATTGAATTTAAGTGAGAAAGACTGTGCAAAGTCACCAGCCTCACTTTCTCCTCCAAAGCCATCTGGATGACTGTAGATGGCCCTGAATGCAATACTGTGCCTAAGGTATAATGGGGTTGCCTTGACACATATCAATCATTTCATATTGTTTCGGTTTTCACCTCTGAAACTTAATCAGAAGTTGTCTTTATCCTTTAGACTGTCAGATGCTTTTAAAACTTTAAGATAAAATCTTACCACCAATAAGCTTATCATGTTAATTGGGAAACTCCACAGATGAATCTTACTCTGTTAAAAAAGTCATTGATGAAAATTATAAAAAGCAGAGGACCAAGCACCAATCCCTAGGCATTCCAATGGAGATTATTATTGGCTCAAGAAAACACTCTAGAATTTTGCTAAGAGTTGAAGTCAAGCTCATTGATCTATAGTTTTCAGGCTCTGTCTCTCTGTCTCTCTTTTGTTCTCATTCTCTCTTTCTCTGCCTGTCTCTCTGTCTCTCACTGTATCTCTCTCCCTCTGTCTCTATTTTTCTGCCTCTCTGTTTCTGTCTCTGCCTGTCTATTGGTCTGTCTGTCTCTTTCTTAAATTAGGATATTCTTTTAGCACATTTCCCATTTTCCATGATCCTTCACAGATCACTGACAGTGATTCAGCAATCATATCTGCTAGTTCTTTCAGTCTCCAAGGATGTAGTTAATCATCTAGGCCAGTTGAACTGAACTCAAGGGCAACTAAGTACTCTCTTACTATTTCCTTGCTTACTTTGCTTATCAACACCCAATTATCTGTTCTTGCCCCGCACCTTGACTTTGACTGTCCAGAGACAGTTCTCCTAAAAGAGAATTGAAAAAAAAAAAACAGAAGTAAAATGAATCAAGCAGCAATGTCTTATCTCCATCAACAGTTATAATGCTCTCATGCACCCCAAGCACTAGTCCTATCCTTTCTTTTTATATTTAAATTTTTCTTTTTAATTATTTTATTACATTTTTGAGTTTCTATATCCCTTCTTTCTTTCCTCCCAACCTCACACTAGAGAAAACCAACATTTGACACAGATATATATATATATGGAACTATACAATACATACCTTCATATATCAGTTCTCCTTTGGAGGTAGATTGCATCTCCTTTCATAGGTCCTTTGCAGTTGATCTGCCTATATTATTCAGAGTAATTAAGTCATTCACAGTTACACTTCCAACAATATTATTCATACTGTATACAATATTCTCTGAGTTCTCTTAGTTTTACTTTTCATTATTTCATGCAAGTTTTTCAATTTTTCCTGAAAATTAACCTGCTCATCATTTCTTATTGCATTGTATCCATCACGATCATATACCACAAAGCATTTAGTCATTCTCCAATTGATAGACATCTTTTCAATTTCCAGTTTTTTGTTACAACAAAGAGAGCTGTTATAAATATTTTAGAACATATAAGTTCTTTGCCTTCTTCCCTGATCATCTTAGGACAAATCTAATCATAGTATTGCTGGGTCAAAGAGTTACACAAATTTATTACTCTTTGGGCATAATTCTATATTACTTTCCAAAATGGTTGAATCAGTTTACAATCCCACCAAAAGTGTATGAATTTCTCCACATCTCCTCCAACATTTGTCGTTTTCTCCAATTCTGACCTTCCTATAATCCTGGTTTCCCCGAAAAAATAATTTTAAAAACATTTTGGGGTTAACCTTTTCTTTCATTTTGTCACTACTCAATCTGAACTTTAAGATGCCTTATAGGCAATGTCATACTTTTGAATTAATTTTCTCTAATCAGCACTTGCTTGTATCTTCAGTACATTTATTTTTTAAAATCTAAATGCATTGGTTAGTTCCCTATGCATCAACATGGATTTATCTTTTTTTTTTTTTATCATAGCTTTTTATTTACAAGACATATTCATGGGTAATTTTTCAGCATTGACAATTGCAAAACCTTTTGTTCCAACTTTTCCCCTCCTTCTCCCCACCCCTTCCCCCAGATGGCAAGTTGACCAATGAATGTTAAATATGTTAAAGTATTAGTTAAATACAATATCTATATATCTATATATATACACATTATGTCCATAGTTATTTTGCTGTACAAAAAGAATCGGACTTTGAAATAGTGTACAATTAGCCTGTGGAGGAAATAAAAAATGTAGGCAGACAAAAATAGAGGGATTGGGAATTCTATGTAGTGGTTCACAACTATATGGGAATTCTTTCGCTGGGTGCAGCTGGTTCAATTCATTACTGCTCTGTTGAAGCTTATTTGGTTGATCTCATTGTTGAAGAGGGCCACATCCATCAGAATTGATCATCATATAGTATTGTTGCTGAAGTATATAATGATCTCCTGGTCCTGCTCATTTCACTCAGCATCAGTTCATGTAAGGGTGTCCAGGACTTTCTGAAATCATCCTGCAACATGGATTTATCTTTAGACAAATTATCTCTTCCTCTTCTTTGAAATTATTTTTCATTGTATCTTCAGTATTTCATTCTTGAGAACTTGTCATACCTCTCCAGGACTTTCCCTGTTTTATGTCATGAGAACTTGCTATTTTCCCCCTGAATACTCTGAAACCTCCTCTTTCCAAATCTAGAATGCATATCATATTGTTCTCAGCTTCCCTCTCTTTCTCTATCATAAATTCTTTGGTAGCATGAGTAGAGAATCTGATCTCAGGATGCTAGTCTATATGGGAAAGATTTCTCAAACTTGTATAAACTTGTATATAATTTACAATTTATAATTCAAAAACATATTTCTGAACCAGGATGATTCTGTTACTTTTGAAATTTCTCTCTCTCTTTATTTTTGTACACTTGGATCTCACCATCTCTGTCCTTTTACACTACTGAGCTTTCTGAGGCTTATTGGAATATTCCTTCCTTACATTGTTTAGATGGTCTCTATTTTCAATTCTATACAAAATCAGAGAGAATCACTTCTATTTTTCTCCCATCTTCCCTGGAACCAGGTTGATATGCCTCTAATTTGCCTGAGTATCACCCACTAAGTCATGAAATTTGAATGGAAGTCCAATCCTCTTTTCACTTCACTTTCAATCCCATCTTCCTTTGGGGCAACTGGCTGGGCTATTCAAATTACCTCAGGCTTGCTTGTGGAAAGAGCTTTAGAAGGAAAAAAAAAAGCTAACTCTCCCCAGAGTAGGTATTTGCTGAGAGAATTAAGGAAATATGAAGTTCTATATACAGTGTAATTTTGGGGGGTATTTCGCTTATAATGCCAACTGAGTTGTCCCTCTTAGGGACATAGACCAAATCTTATTTATTCTTATTTAACCTGAATTCCACTCCAGCCTACAGTTGTTTTACAGAGGAGACTTGAGTAGAAAAGACCTTTTGGGAGGCAATGGAAAATAGTAGCCTGGAGGCCTCTGAGCCAATGACACCTATGGGAGTGATTCCCATCATACTCCTGACCTCTAAGCCCTGAAATTATTGAAACGGCTGGAGTACTTCCTCTGGGTGATATAATTTTCTTTCTCTTGTTTTGGGTTCAAATCTTATATTTATTTCATTCCAACAGAAGAATATATCTACTTCTGTGTGTATTTTCTGTAGAACTTCTCTAAATCTCAGCTGTTTATTTGCATAACTAGAATTACTTACAATTCACCATTTGAGACTGTCTTTTATACAAATAGCATTTAGTGGATAAGGGTGACAAGTGTAAGCTAAAGGCTACCCTTCTTCTTAAGACTGATCAAAGGAAAGCTGTCAAAATTGACATTGTAGCCCATAGACCAGAGGGCAGATAAGTATCATTTTAGCCCTATACTCATCTTGAAGAATGGAGAAGAAACTGTCTAATGTTGACTATCCTGCATTTTGCCTTCCTCTGCGCATTGGTTGCTTATAGTCGGTGAAACAAGAAGTTTCTTCTAATCTCCTCCCCCCAAAAAAGGGGCAGAATTCCTATCATATCAACCCATATCACCTAAGAACCACAACTATTTATTTAGGCAACCCTTTCCTCCCCAAAACATACATCTTATATCTTGGTTATATTTCTTCCCAGAATAGACTTCCCTCTCCTTACACAATCTCCTCACATTAAGCACAATGCTTTGTACATAAAAGGTATTTAATTAATTTTGATTAATTGAATAAATTAATGAAGTGATAGTCTGGATAGCATTCGTTTCAGCCATTAGCACAAGCCTAGGGAAATAGAGAGGCCTGGAGTATTGATTGCTTCAATAACATTTTGGCCAGCTTCTTTGAAGAAGAGTGACAACTTTTGTGGTTTTTATAAACATAAACTTGTGGAAACAACTGAAAGTCCAATTTATATGCTGCAAGACTCCAGAGGGCCTGACACAAACAGAGGAAATCCATTCAAACTATTTGCTTCAGAAACACTTTGTTTCCTGACTTTGAATTGTTTTATATCTTGGCCTACTTTGTTATGGTGGAATAACTTTCTCAGTGTTTACACAACACAGGTGCAATAATACTGGATTTCCCTGTTGTGATTGGTCAAACTTTTTGACCAAATCTTTTTGACAAAGCTTGATTGCTAATTGGCCATTTTTTAATGCTGTGCAGGGATTAATTGATTTGGAGTGAATAAAGGCACTTCCAGTCACTTCAGCTTTTGATTAGTGAGAGCTCTGATAATATATGGGTTACTATCTTTCCCACAGTTGAGAAGTCTTGGAGTAGTTTGGTTATTTCCATTTCTGCATGCATTTCTTTGCCCAATAAACAGACTGATTTGATCTACTAGCAATTAAGTTTATAGAATATTTGCTGGCTCCAATTATTCAGTGTTTATATGTTTGATACCCATGTAAAGATTTCTGGGGAAAACATTCAAAATCCTTCATCTATAAACTTATTCAAGGGTCTAATAGTTCCTAGGAAAAGTCAGTTAATTAATGGAAAGAACATTAGTTCTGGAGTCAATGGGCATGGATTCAAATCCCATTTCTGCCATTTTTTACCTGTGTGACCTTGGGCAAATCATTTAACCTTTTTGGCACTCAATTTCCTCATGTGTGAAATGAGAAGGTAAAATTAGATGATTTCTGAAGTCTTTTTTTTTTTTTTTTTGCTTTAAGTATATGCTCCTATGCTTTTTTAGAGTTGGCTTTCTCATCTATAAAAATGAGAATACTAATAGCCATAGTGCTCACCTCATGGGATTATATGGAACAAAAGAGATATTATATGTAAAAATTACTTTTTAGAAAAACCATAAGATGCTATTTAAATGTCAATATTTATTTTTGTTATGATTATTGTTATCTGAATATTTTTCTATCAAGACAACAGAATCCCTACCATCATAATTTGATACCTGTAATAAAGAACATGATACATATACAAACATCAGGACGTGTAGTCATCTATATCCTTTTAAAACTGATTTTCCTACCACTTTTGGCCCAAAGAAGAGATGTGAGAAGATTTTTCCTTCCCTTTTATAGCACATGTGGGAGACTATTGATGTGGGACCTTTGTTATAATACTTTTCAATATGTAATTTTATTTTGCTAAACTATTTTTTCCCTTTTTAAAAAATGTGGCAGATGTGACTCTTTGGGTGAGGGAAGGAGAAAGAGGAGGGGTAAATGGGAAAATGTCATTAATGTAAAAACAAAACCCAGACATCAATAACTAATTTTTAGAGAATTGTCCCATTTTGGGAAAGGATTAAGAAGGAAGATCAGTAAGTAGTGTAATCATCAGTGTTAGCTTCTTTGTAGGCGCATTACAGAAAAGATCACTTGAATTCCTAGAATGAAGGGGCTGAACTGAATGAGCTACCTTCTAACTCTAAAATATTGGAGGCCCTTTGAAGTTAAGTAACTAAAGACCCTGACTAAGAACCAGTGAGGATCTTTACTGAAACAGGCTGCCTGTGATGGATAAAGGTCTGTGTAAGAGGATTTGGACTGACACATGGCTGACCTAATTAGAATCCTAGGGGTAGAAGTCATTGTAGACATCCTCTAGCTTAGATTCCTGCTTAGAACAGGAATCACTTCTACACATAGCCAATTTCAAGTTTTTCCCCACTTAATTAAAAAAATTATTAAATATATGTGTGTTATATATTCAATATACCTAAACCCAATAAGCAAAAAAGGCTAAAGTGAAAATAATGTGAAATTGCAAATAGAGCCAAGGGCAATTATTTCAGACAGAATATGAAGTGTTTTGAAAGTTTTGCATCTTAGTCACTTTAAAACTCTATCAAAGTTAGATAAGACCACTGAATTAAACTTCTCATTTATAGTCATTGAGGTAAAAAATCCATTTTAACTAAGTCAAATCAGCTAGTTAGTTTCTCAGTATGCTCTCCAGAATTTATTTTTGGAAACATAAGAAAGAACAGATCAAGAAATTTGTTCAAAATAAGGTGTTTACTATTTTGTGTATAGTAGTTAGAAGAGAATTTAGTCATAAAAAAGTTTCCTCTGAAAGACTTGTCAATTTCCTGTTTACCAATGGGAGTACTTAACAGGGGGAAAAAAAAAAGGAAAAAAAAAAAAAAAAAAAAACCTTGAGCAATTTACTACTTGTCCTTCACCCTCTGGACTTCCCATCACTAGATGAGTCGTGACCAAAAGTGAAACTAGAGATAGGCTGGGGTGGGGTGGGGACAGAATGGGAAAGCTGGGATGGCAGGAACTGGACTTTCTTGGTAGAACAATTTCCTGAGCATTTGTTATACTTTAACATTGGCCCAAACTTTTACATTTATTGCCTCAAAGTTAAAAGTTTTGGCTTACTTGGTTGAAAACTAAATTAAAATATATTGTTAATTTTAAAATCTCATTTTACCAATCTGCAACAGTGATTCTCTCAAACAAACCTCTTCTTGAGCTTGATTTTTTTAGCTCTATATCCTGTGCTGTGTCATTTCCCCTGACAACCATCAATTTCAGAATTAGATAAAATTTCATGACTCTTCTAATTGTTTTCTTTTAGGGAAGTGATTGCCAGGTTACACAGCCAGTAAGTGTCTGGGCCTGGGCCACTTAGCTGCCCCATTCTGCTGATTTTCCAAACCTTTCCTCTCCACTCATGTCTTGCAGCATTTCATTACTTCCCTCCCGCCTTTGACTTTTTCTTTTTCCCCCTCCCACAAAGACTTTTCCCTAGTAATATCCCAACTCTTTCAGTCTTTGTGCTGCTACTCACCACTATAAACGAGGATTGCCTCTTCACCCTTCACTTTCCAAATTACAATTTGGGGAACTGGTCAGGATGGGTTTATTGACCTCAAGAACTCACTGATTGAAAAGATTCATTGTATTAGGGAACACAGTGCAGTGGATAGAGAGCCAGGCCCACGGTCAAAAAGACTCATCTTTTTGAGTTCAAATCCAGCCTCAAGAGACTTCCCAGTTCTATGACTTTGAATAAGTCACTTTATTTGCCTCAGTTTCCTCATCTGTAAAATAAGCTGAAGAAAATCACTCCGGTATATTTGCCAACAACCCCCCCAAAGTGAAGTTATGAAGAATTGGACACACCCAAACAAAAACATTAGGGGACACAAGCCTCTTCAAGGAGAACTCTTGCTGAGGAATGTTGACAAGGGCATTCCTGTTCAAGTCCCGGTTACTCTAGATGACTTCTGGGTCCCTGTAATTTCCAGAATTTGTGATCAGCGGGTCCTAACCAAGTCCACTAACTTTCAGACATAGGGACACATGACATTGCACCAGCAGCATGTATAAACCCTTCTCTTAGGAGTCACCCTAAATCAGGTGACATGAATCTAGGGGGAGGAAAGACTTTGCCAGATGAATCAACGAACGAGCAGAAAAGGAGATCTGTGGCTAAAAAAGTACGTTGTTAGGCCTGGAAATGACACTTCACCGGGAGAGCCCAAGGCGCTTCCCAGCGGTTTGTCTAAGTGCGGATTTTAAGAATGGAGAATTTGTGTATCCGGCAGGGATGGGGATGGGGGTTGGGGAGAATGCAGATAACAGAGGAAATGAACAAGAGGGACTTAGGCAGTGACATGCGGCGTGGCTTGTCCCCAGCATTTGTTCCCTCTTCACAAGATGGGGTGCTGGTTGGGGGAAAAGTTGCGGAGCAGAGAAAAACAGTGGCGAGGAGAAGCCCAAACGTCTTTCATCCTCTTTAGACAAAGAAGTGCCTCTTTGGACAGCAGCTGCCAGTGCCACACACACCATACGGCACTAGGGGGGTGAAGGGGGGATGGAGGGAGAGGGGAGAAAGAGAGTGTCTGAAGCAGGAACTGGTTCTGACTTTCAATAATGGGGTGGTTGTCATGGCGACGAGCCATCCATCTAAAGGGGATTGCTGAAAGGACCCATTGTTCTGGGGTTAGGCTGCCCTGGCTGTGCCTGTCTCTAAGAGATACCTTTAAACACCTCCATTCTTTAAGGGAAGGGCTAGGGGACCTTCCTCTGAGAGAATGCCATTAGGCGTTTCACACGAGGCGCGTCCGCCCAAGGCACATAACTCCCACACAGCCTGTCCCCAGCAGCACTCTGGGACACATGGCATTCGCAACACACACACACACACACACACACACACACACACACACACACACACACACACACACACACGCGCACACACGCGCACACACACACACACACACACACGCTTACACGGTAGCACCCGGAGGTAAAGGGGCGCGGGCTTAGCTGAGCAAGCAGCCTGGATCTGGGGGGGGGGGGAGGGGGAGTCTGGTGCGGGGATGATGGGAGGGATGCTGGGGAAACCGAGCCAGGAGACCGACACACCCCCCCGCGGGCAAAAAGGGTTTTAGAGGTCTGGTTTAGTCCCCCCGTTTCACCCACGAGGTCACCGAGGCCGAGAGAAATCAAACCGCGTCCGAGCTGGCCCCAGTCAATCCCCGAAGGCCCAGACATCTCAAGTCAGTCCATCAAAAGTGAACGAGAAGTGCATTTGTTCTTGTGGGAGGCGGTGGGGACCCCAGCCCAGCGCGCTCCCCGCCCGGCCTCCCGCTAACTTTTGTCCGGGTAGAGGCAGAAGTCTGCACGCAGCAGCCTCGCGCAGGGGCGGGAGCTCCTCTGAGTAAAAGCGCTCTCCGGGGATCCCAGAGCTTCAGTACGTGTACATGAGCCGGGTGCGCTCACACGTCCGCGAGGGCTCCGAGGGCTTCGCAGCCTCGCTCCAGAACACGGGCTCTCACTCCTCCTTGGTCACCTTTCTCCCGCCTGCCCGGGAGCCGGCGGTCTCACCCAGAGCCCTGTGTATCATCCGCTGTGCATTTATTACATCAAATACATCGCGGGCCCCCAAACAAAACAAACGTTATGTTAGATCGGGAGGGACCGTCCCTGCTATAAAGCACACATCATTAAGGAAATGAAAGGTGGCCAGCGTCAAGGCCGCTCTTTTCTACAAGGAAAGTCCCGGGTGATCGCGTGCTGAGCGGTCGGCTGCACACCGGAGGACCCGGGCTCACACTCCACTTCTGACAATCACGAGCTGTCTTAAGTCACTCAGTCTCCTCCTCAAACCCCCACCCCAGACTCAGTATGCTCTTCTTTGAAATGGGGACAATAACGTCTATAATAGGTACCCTAGGTCTAGTGAGAGGGTCAAATGAAAGAGAGAAGTAAAACACTTTGAAAACTCCAGTGATATATAAATATCACTTATAACTGTGATTTTTTAAAAAAGATCTCCCCGCTCTCCCCCACCAAAAACCCTTTAGAGGAATGCAACTACATAGTGCACTCCTGAGACTAAATAAAGCACCAGGTTGCTCACAAAAAAGTTTGAGCATTAAAATACAGTGTTTGGTCTCAAATGTGTGCTTTGCTGAAATAGAAGCTTTATTCAAAATAATTGTCTGTAAAATTTCAGAATTCACAAACCCAGATAGATAGCCTTAGTGCTGTTATATTCTAATTATTATCCAAATCTACATATCCTGCCTTCATTTTTCTTGTATTACCAACTGTGGCTGGCCATCTGCAATGGAGTGTTCCATAAGTCACACTTTTGACTCTCCCTCAGCTCCTAAGGTATGTAGAAAGGCTTGCAAGAAGGAGCTGGCTGATAGGGAGAAATTGAAAGGGAGGGAAGGATAATGGAATCACTCCAATGGAGGAGATGGAAGAGGATGGGACCAACCAACTATGTAGTGAGTTTGGCCTTGGCAACCGGGATCACCTCTTAGAGACTGGATTTAAGAAGGAAATCGTGTATTTTTGTGGGAAAGGGAGGGGAAGCATGGTACCAAAAGCTTGTGAGACTATGGGGTGAGAAAAACAGAGAGTTTGATCTTTATTTGTTCCATCTAAAGGGCTGGGAAGGTCTAACCTGACCCCAATTAATCCTCAAAGATCCATCTCCAATCAATCAAAAGTAAACTAGAAGTGAATTTTGTTGTTGAGTCATTTCAGTCATATCTAACACTCCATGACCTCACTTAGGGTTTTCTTGGCAGAGTTGTTGGAGCGTTGTGCCAGTTCATTTTATAGATGAAGATCTGAGGTAAATAGGATTAAATGACTTTCCCAGAGTCAATAAGTAAAAAAGAGTCTAAAGTCAGATTTGAACTCAGGAAAGGGAGTCTTCTTGACTCCAACCCCAGTTCTCTATCCACTGTCATCTGGGAACTCTAAGTATGAATACAGTCTTAATCAATCAAAGGCTTTTATGAACTTTGGATCATTGGATGAAAATAGATGGAGCCACACAGGAAATATCTTGTGATTGGCTGAAAGAATCAGACATAACTCCAGGTCTATATATGATACAGAAAACCAAATCTTAGATTCTAGCAGTAATAAGTTCACCCATGGTTAAATCCAGTGTTAAAAGACTTGTTAAAAAGACTTGTCTTGTGGGGAGGATGGGGAAAAGATTCCTTCCCCTCTACTTTCCTCAACCAAGTGACAACTTTATTAACTTTAAAAGATTGGAAGACTTTGAATTCAGCAACAATATCCATTGAAGCAACAGTAGGCAACTAAGTGTCACTAAGGTTTCTAGTACTCTCATTCATTAACTTCCAACATTGTATTCCCCATTGAAGCAAGCATTAATTATCTTTTAGAAATGGAGTTAATTAAGCAAATAGAACAAGAACAATAAAACCCCCAACATTTTTCTCCCTCTAACCCTCTCCTCCCAAACTAGGGCCATACTTTTTCTTTATCCTTGGGGAGGTGGGCTCAAAATTTGAGAACATTGTGGCTTAAGAGTAAAATATAAGTGCTGGTTACCCTAAGGCAATAGTAGTCAACCACTCTCTGGGGTCTCACCTTACCAATAAAAGTGCCATTTGGACAAGTGAGCCCAGAGGGTGTGTTACACAGAAAAGTATGAGTAGCGCTCCTTACTTGAAAGGGCAGGAGGAGGGGGAGGTGAGAAATATGAGAGCAAAGTTTGGAACAGATCTTTCCAAGATGAAAGAAGGAGGGGAAGTACTTCTAAGAGCTGACTGGCTGTCTTGACAAGACTGGCTCTATCAGGCTCAGAATAGGGAACTGAGACTATTTTGAAACTCTCAGTTTCTTTCTCAACTCCTTCCCCAAACAAGCTTATATTCATTTTTTTTATATATGCTGTATATTATATATTGTCTACCCCATTAAATGTAAGCTCTTTAAGGGCAGGTGCTGTTTCACTTGTGTTTAATAGGGAAAGCCCTTAATAAACACTTGATTATTTATTGATTCATTTGCGAATGTGTGAGGGAAAGTCACCGGGGCAATTCTGCTCCAGAGGAAGTCTATTGTCTTGGTCAGTACTTGGTGGAGTTTCCTGTGCTTTTCCTATGATAGTGTGGCCACTCTAAGTCTGAAATGAACCTAGATCTTAAAAGTAGGGCCTAAATGGTATTCTATCCTATGCCTTTATAAACTACAAGTGGGCCACTCAAATCTGACACTCTGCAATTTTATCCAGTGGATTGGTGGACTCTGGAGCTGCCATACCTAGATCACCCTCCTGCCCACCTCCCCTCCCACATAGGTATCTCAAACTCAACATTTCCAAAGCAGAACATGTGATCTTTTCTCCAAGAACCCTATCTTTACTAATTTCCTGTTTGTCAAAGGTAATACCATTCTTCTACTCATCCAAGTTAACATCCTTGAAGTCACCACTGATTCCCTCCTCAACTCCAATCTGTTTAATTAGCATCTCTCTGCAGACAATTTCCAGATCTTTATTTTCAGCTCTAAGCTTTCTCCTGAGCCCTGCACTGCCAACTGACTATTCAACATTTTAAATTGGTTATCCCAAAATCAGCTCAGAATGTTCAAAATGAAACTCTCTCCTCCTTCCCCGACTCCAAGCCATCCCTTTTCTAAATTTCTTCATTACTTGCAAAATCATTACCATCACCACAGGCTTTAAGTTTCAAAACTTCGGAGTTATCCTGGACTTCTCACACTCCTTACCTAGCATATCCAGTCAGATGCCAAATATTGTCATTTATGTGGCTTTCTCCAACAATGAATTGATTCAGACCAGTTCCAATTGATCAGTAATGAAGAGAGCCATCTGCACCCAGGGAGAGGACTATGGGAGTGTGGACTACAATATAGCATTTCCATTCTTTCTGTTGTTGTTTGCTTGCATTTTTGTTTTCCTTTTCGGGTTTTTTTTTTCTTTCTAGATCCGAATTTTTCTTGTGCAGCAAGATAACTCTATGGATATGTATACATATATTGGATTACTTGCCATCTAGGGGAAAGAGTGGGGGAAGGAAGGGAAAATTAGGAACAGAAGGTTTTGCAAGGGTCAGTGTTGAAAAATTACCCATGCATATTTTTGTAAATAAAAAGCTTTAATAATAATAATAAACAAATATTGTCATTTATACAATATCTTTCCTATCTGGAATCTCACTATTCACATACCTTTATCACCTCTCACTAGTACTTTTGCAATAGTTGTCTAATTGGTCTCCCTGTTTTAAGTTTCTCCCCACTGTAATCTATCCTCCACAGAGTTGGCAAAGTGATTTTCCTTAAGTACATTCTGACTATGTCACTTCCCTAACTTATCACACTACATCGATCCCCGCACCTTCCCCCTCCCCATCATTGTCCCTAAGAGAAAATATAAATGTTACAAGGGTCTGGATTATGAACCCAGTTATTTCAAGCATTTGCGTCATGCTCTGTTTATGCAATCCCTACATTGAGCATGCATAGACATTCTGTAACAACTGGTTCCATCTTTTAACCATGATAAAATACAGACTTTTGATTGATTACTGAAGTGTATTGCATTCAAAAGACACTAACTAGTCAAAATCTTCTAATTTTTTCTGTCTTCTGATTCCAAGAAGATAAACATGCTATAACCTGGGGTTGACTTGTAGCCTATGAATATGTATCCCAGTCCCCTAGCTCTTTGTATTTGTTCTTTTTTGTATTTTTGGTGGCATATTGGAGAGAGCTATGGACTTCAAAAGGTCAGAATGGTGAGCCACCAGAGATCCAGGAACCAGATTCTGTGCCAGATTTTGTGACCAGCTGAGACCGTGAGGAGCAAAGTCCTGAATAACCAGTTTGACTAGAATAGATCAAAGAGAAACAATAGTCATTCATCCATTGGCTATTCTTCATGCTAAAGTGAACTTGAACTTGGTGGGCTAGGTGCCTTGAGCACTCTAAGTTTGAGTTCATTCTCCTGAGAGACCAAGATGGTATGGAGGAGAGTATTCCCTCAGGTGTTGGGGGAAATGTTTGTAATTTCTGTTTTTGCTGTTCTTTCTGCTAAATATCTTTTTCTAAAAACTTGTGAATTGGTTAAATGATACTGGGTGATAACTACTAGTGGTTAACATTGGGAGAACACATAGAGCCTTGAAAAATAATATTATATAAGAATCCCTCAAACCCTCAAGTATATCCCTAAAACTCTCAAAGGAATGTGTAGCCTTGTTCTGGGGCATCTGATTTCATCATTATGAGTGGTGAATTGAGATAGAGAAATCCAGAACTCGATAAAAACTCTATGTAGGGGCTCATCTGAGAACAGTCTACTCACACTGACAATCACTCCACTGCTATGACTTCCTCCTCTGATTGGGGAATTCTGAGGAAATTGAGATGATTAGGATAGCAAGTGGTTAATTGTGGGAATTGAGTGAACCACACTGACTCTTATCTTGTAACTCAATTCTGAGGCTAATTCAGTTCCCTTTTGATTCAATTATGGGTCTCATCCAAATTCTGTCTTGTGAGAGAAGTTTATTCATTTGTAAGAATTGGGAGAAAACTATTGCATTATTTGAACCTAGTCCTTTGTGGTCATGAAACTGGACCACTTCTCCCTGCTGCTTAGAGACCTTAAGGACCTAGGTTGTGCTCACCAGAAACTCAGTCAGATCCAAAGATCAATGCAAGGAATTTTTTTTTTCAAAATTGTATTATAAATAACCTATATGTCTTATCTGAAACCTGGTCCCTTACTGGTCAATTTGTTATTGTTTCCATATTCCTTTGATTGATTACAGACACTTGGGGGTAATGGGACATTTTCTTTTCTGATTTCAAGAAATTTCATCTTTTTACTCTTCCCCTCCCAACTTGGGAAGTTTTTAATTTTTCATGTAATTAGAAATCAGCTTACCTAATGTTGTATTGTTTCCCTTTAACTAATTGACTCTATTTGATTAATTGTCTTTAATGTATAAAGCCTGTCTCCTCCTATATTAGGATCTAACCCTAAGTTGAGAAAAAAGCCTGGTCCCAATTTGTTAAGCAGTTGGTATATAATGCTTATTATGCTCAGAAGATTGAACTTTTGTTTCTTCAGTCATTTCATCTTTCATCAGCCACAGTTCCTCTCATTTGAGAAAACTCACACCAGCTATGCTCACTTCAACGTTTTCTTAGCCCATGACTCCCCAGTCTACTTTTCTATCTTCGTCTCTTCTCTGAACACCTTGACCTAAACTTACCTCCTAACTCCCCTTTATTATGTTACCTTCCTCCCTTCAAATGTAAGGTCCTTGGGGACAAGAGATTGTCCTTTATGACTGTAGACTTACTTTTGCGTAAGTGCTTGGAGCATAGTAAGAACTTATTAAATACATACACTTTCTAACTACAAAGTTAGGCCCTATGTATTCATCAAGAATTTGAGATTCTCTGGCACTTCAGTTATTGGACGCTCTGGTTTTTTTTTAAATCCACTAAAGAAAAACCAGCCATTTCCCTTCCCTGTTATTTTAGACTAAAATTGAATAATCAGTTTCCTAGAGTGTTCCCTTTATGTCAGACTTGTTCTTTTTTGAGATCATTTTTGCAAACTTTTGCATTTGTTGAATGTTTAAATGTCACTATGTGACTGAATTCTCTTCAAGTATTGATATTGAAATTACTATGAGAATCATGTTTTTATATCACTAAAATACTGATGCCTAGTTGATAAATGTTTATATATATTTTTGGATCTAGATCTATATTTGCTTTATTTCAACATTATTAAGGATTGCAGATCCAGAGAACAAAGTTTGTCTATTGACATAGAAGCATCAAATACTCAATCCAATATCTTTAATTCCTTTTTTTATGAGCCATCCCTTACCTTCCATTCTGATTTTTTATAACAAGAAGTATGGAAAGAGAATGCTTATATAATTGTCCTTCCACTTTCTTATTTGATCTTATTTTCTTCAGTTTCTCATTTAACCTACTTATCCCGGTATTGGATAAGCTTGGAATTCTAGCAGAAATGCCCTTTTAGTGGCAAATATCCATTGAGGGAAAGTCCAGGTGCCTTTTGGTATGGGAATCCAAAGGAGATTTGCTTGGACTTCTGCAAGGATTCTCTGTGGGACTGACTCCTGGGGAAATTTTGATTGCCTGTATAGAAAGGGATATTTAGAGATTTGCATAGATTTCAATTAGGATGATCTTATGCTCTAATGCAGGGCTTCTTAAACTTTTTCTACTCACAACTCCTTTTTGCCCCAGAAATTTTTAGAAGAATAGAGATATGTAGGTTTGTAAAATAGGTATACAAATCAAACATTTACTGTTAATAACTCATAATTTTACAACCTCCACATATAGTTATAAGACCCCATATAAGATCATGATCCACAGTTTAAGAAGCTTGGCTCTAAAGGAATCATTGGGAGCATTGTCACCTAGTTTGTTGTCTTACCTGAGGATGATGGAGTAACTTCTAGTCAACTGTCAACTTCAAGAATTACTGTGGGATTCACACAAGACCCCTGAAGGACAAAAACTTTACTTCCAATAAGGATTGGTTTCCTTTTTTTTTTTTTTTAAGTAACATCATGATTAAACACAATTCTGTGAGTTAAGGATATAAAAGAAAAAGATGAGGGTAAAGTGCCCTAGGTCCTTAGGTCCATATTGGTTTAGTTTCTCACATGATGGCTTGTTTGGTGAGGTAGGGTGGGAGCTCAGGAGAAGCCTGACTCACCAGTGTGAGTTGAAATTGGGTTAATGATATGCAGAGCTTTATGTTATATAACTTCCTCTGTTTGGTAAAGTCTATCACAAATTTTCACCAATATCCTTTTTTTTTAAAATGAAATTTTATTCTTTTATTTTGAACTTAAACACCAAAAATATTTTTCCATATACGCAGCAAAACACAAAAGGATTGTTTATGATACATGAATCTCCATTTTACATTGCTTGATTTTCTTTAAAAGTATATCATAAAACCTACACATTACTTTCAAAACTGTGCTCCTTGTCTGTGTTTCCTTCTGAATTGTTTTTATATTCTTTTTTGTGTCTTTAAAAAGTGGCTCTAATTTTTTTGCAGGAGGCATGATTATTGCTACCCTTTATTTCCTCTGATCCATTTCCCCAATAAATTGAAAGAAGAAAAAAATACCCTTGTGACAAATCGTCCAGCAAATCTACACGATGGACATTTTTAAAAAGTGTGTTTTTGCACCTTGTATCCATCATCTTTTTGCTTCTTCTCATATACACTTCACATCTCATCATTTTTCTGCCGTTGTACAAATTGTTCCCCCACCCCTGAAATATACTCCATGGTCACCTCTACCTTACCCTTTATGTCTTTGAAAACTCTGTGCCATTTGAAGCCTTTCCTGATTTCCCAAGCTGCCTAGAACTTTGTTTTACTGTTTATTTTGGATGTATTCTTTATACACTTAGATATGTACATGTTATATTCCTTAATGGGTTATAAGTTTCTTGAAGTCAGGAACTGGTTCTGCTAGTATCGAACATAGTGCCTGGCAAAACAAATATTTGATTGATGCGAGACTCTGCTTTGCTCTACAATATAACCAGTTGCCAAGTCTTGTCAATTCTATTTCTGCACCAACCTTTGCATCTATCTTTCTGCTCACTTAGATATTGCCCTAATTTAATCAATCATCACCTCTCACTGGGATTATTGTAAGAAAGTCAAATGGTCTCACTTCTTCCAATCTCTCCCCTCTCTAATCAAGCTTTCACACAGCTGTCATCATATTATTATTTTGTCGCAATGGGATTAAGTGACTTGTTAAGGATCATACAACTAATATGTTTCTGAGGCAGGATTTGAACTCATAATCATATTCTGCCTCTATGATTATATTCTTAAGGCATGGGTCTGACCACATCAAACTCTTGCTCAGGAAGCTCCAATAGTTTCCTATTGTATCTAGGATAAGGATAAGATGCTATTTAACACCTTCCAGGGCAACTAGATGGCACAGTGGATAGAGCACCAACCCTGAAGACCTGAGTTCAAATCTCACCTCAGATACTTAATACTGGGCAAATCACTTAAACCCAATTACCTCAGGAAAAAAAAAATCTTTCAATCATGGCTCAATTTCTCTCCACAGATTTATCATATATTACTTCTTTCACATCCAAACTACCATACTCTAGCTAAACTACCATATTTGTAGACATTGTACCCTCCCTCCCTATGTAAGGGAGTTAATGAGAGGAATTTAATAAATTTACCAGAAACTCCCCAATCAGGAAGCAAGTCCAGTCTCTAAATTCAGTTAGCAAAAATGTCACTAAACAAAGTCCATTTCCATAGGAGGTGCCCATAGCAAAGGTCACACCCTGAGGCCTTATCAGATTATTGGAGCCAGGAGAGAAAGCTGTCAAGTTGATTAGCTCTTCCTTAGTTCCCTAACTTCTTTCTAGGCTCAGTTAACCTAATAATAGGCCTTTCCCAAGCTCCTGAATTACCAGTGCTGTCCCCCTCTCAAAGTCACTTCTTATATATCTTGTTCAGATTCTACATTTACTTATCTGTGACCATATTGTTCTCACAAGTAGAAGGTAAGCAGAAGAACTGCAGATTTTTTTGTCTTCATATACCCAGCTTCCATCATAGTTCTTGGTACATAATAGATGCATAAGTAAGCAGTTAGGTGATAAAATGGATACAGCACCAGGCCTGGAGTCAGAAAAATCTCAGTTCAAATCCAGCCTCAGACACTTGACAGTTGCTAGCTTTGTGACTCTGAGCAAGTCACTTAACCCTGATTGCCTTGCCAACCCCCCAAAAAACAAAACAACAATAACAAAAATAAATGAAATGAACTAAACTGAAGAGGTCTTGAAAAAGTTTCCTTCCTTTTCTAAAATGAAAGGTTAGATTAGATGCTCTCCAAGGTCCTTTCCAGCTCCAAATTTCATGTCAGTGGTAACTGGTCTACATTCATTTGTGAAGTCCTTTACTTAAATGTGGTTCTTGAGATTCTTGTCCATATCCTTTCATAAATCCTCCACAGAGGATCCACCTGATATGCTACAGGCCTTCCCGTTGGTTCCCTGAATAACTCTAGGATACCTACAAATGTAGCACCTGGCTGATCCATCTGTTATCTCTCTCTCTTGCCATAGGCCCCACTTACTACTTCCTTTTCTAGTCATCCATGTCCCTGATGAAATGTTTTATGCTTCTTCTCGCCCACAAACCATTATTGGTAATATCATACTGTGCCCTGCGGATACCCACCATATGTTTCTCCATTGCTTTTTGGGTCACCTGCAATGTCCAGTAATGTTGCCAAAATGGAAGAGAAATTTGACATTGTAGTTTCTGGACTCTCAGCATAGGTTTGAGGGATTATAACACTAAAGGAAAAATATAATAATAATAGCAATAATGTTGCAACAACAATAATAGCTTTTATGTAGAGTTTTAAGATTTGTAAAATGCTTTTATAAATATTCATGTAGTTCTCACAGAAACCCTGGGAGGAGAATGCCATTTTCATTCCCATTTTAGAGATGAAAAAACTGAGGTAGACTTGAGGGGAAACAATTTAGTAAATAAATGGCTCAGGCAGAATTTGAGGTCTTCCTGACTCCAGGTCCAACACTATCTATTGTACCATCCAGAGTAATTGAAGATTACGATAATAACTTTTGTTATGTTGGTTACTATCATTTTCCTGAATTATTTCAATGATACAATGGGACATTTCATTTTAAAGACTGACATGAATATTTTTTAGCAACAAACAGACAAAAAAATCTGGCAAAATAGGAAATAGTGAAAATGCCCTAGCTATGGAATCAGACCCCTGATATCAAATTCTGGCTCTGACACTTAATACCTGTGAGATCAAAGGCCAAATCACTAGTTTTCTGATTTGTTAATTGCATGAATAATAAAACATTTATTAAGTGTTTACTCTGTGCAAAGCACTGTTTCAGCTAGGTCCTGGGGCACAAATAAAGAAGTAGGACAGTCCCTGTTTCCCAGGAGCTCCCATCCAAGGGGGAAGACCATACATAGAGAAATTTTCAGCTGCATGGTTCTTACAGGGCAGAACAAAGATAAAATGATCTCAATTTCTAATGTTTCACCATATGACGGCATCAAGGATTTTTCTGGGTTTTCATTAGATGTACCTGCAGGAACAGTTGTCAGGTTGTTTCTCCAGGACTAAGGAAGAGGTTGTTCCAGATCCTTCTATCTGTAAATGATTCTTCTGGGAGGCATGAGAGGGTGTGGAGGAGACAGAGGCCACTCCTCATGGGTAAGGGACTCTCAGAAACCCTTTTCTGCACTGTTCCATCACCTCCATCCTTAGAAGAATGCCAGCTGCTCCACGCTTGTTGTGCTATTGCACAATGAAGAAATTCTAGCTTGTGCCCACAGACACCCTCTGCTTCTGTGAGCCAAAGGTTGTGGGTGTCCTTTGGGAAGAGAGCCAGCTCACTCTGAAATTTTGCTTCCATGCTCTGGGAACACAGGTCTCCAGATGCAACTCCACCCAGCTAACAGCTGACCTGTGTTGGCTTGTCTGCACTGATGAATCTGGCTTCAGTACAGAGCTCTTGAGAAGGGAGCATTGAACGGGTCACCAGATACTTCCCATCCCTCCCTCCTAATCTCCCCTGTGACACCTTACCTGGCTGGACCCACCTTACTGATGCAGAGCAGCAGAAGCTGTTATTTGGGAGCCTCCATATTCAAACTTTTTAGCATTCCTCTCAACTTTCTATCTGCCATTTCTTCCCCCATACCACACCCATTCTCCCCATGCCATTGAACTTTTCCTGGTGACTACGAAAAACAATTAAACAAAACATCCAGCATGGCGTCCCCACCCAGAAATGTGTGCTGTTCTCTCTCCTTGTCACTCCCTATTTCTCAGTATTCCATCATCTTTTCCTGAAGACTTTCATTGGTTTTGCCATTACTCAGTTTTAGCAATCGTTTTGTCTCCCCTGTTGCGGTTATCATGCTATCATTGTCTTTCTTTCCTTCACTCTGTGAGTTTGTGTAGATTTTCCCATTAGATTCTGGCCATCTGCTACTTAGCCAGGTAACCTTGAGAGCCCTGGAGAATAAGGGCAGCCTCCCCTGGGCAGCTTCTACTCAGGCACAGCCAGCCCCTAGGGAAGGACCCTTGTGTAGAAGCAGCCTGGAAGTGCCTTCTCAGTGTGCAGAGCTACTGAAGACCTGTAAAAGATACTTTAACATTCATAAGGACTATGGTTTTATTAATGGCAGTGACCCTAGATGAGATGAATTACCATAGACCCTGCCTTTGCACTCTAAGGACCTCTAACTTTTTCATTGAACTTGGAGCTGAAACTTCCTAGATTATTATCTTCCTGTATTAGAAAGTGAACTTTTGGGAACAGTACTGCCTTTTCTATCATCAGTGTAAATAGTAAGCTCTTAATAAATTTTTAAAAGTACTTAAGTATTAATTTCTCTGAATCTTTGTATTGGTCATTTTGTATTGTAGAAAAAAAATTCTATTTCACTATGGAGGGATAGGGATCAGACTAATGATATTATGGGTAAGAGAACAGCCAAGTGAGGAACTCTCTCTCTATCAGTAAAGGTCTATATCTTCTCTGCAACTTATATATGGTCTTAGAGAGTTGTCTAAACATTGAAATCTTAAGTAAAATGGCTCAGGTTCCCATAGCCTGTACATATCAGAAGAGACAACTTATACCCATGTCTTCTTAGTTGTAATTGATGGGCATCCATTTTGTTTCCGGTTCTTTGGTCCTACAAAAAGTGCTGCTATCAAATTCTTGGTATATGTTAGACTTTTGTTTCCATCCCTGACTATCTTGGAGATACATGTGTCCATAATTGGATGGCTTTGTCAAAAGGAATAGAAAGTTTAGCTACTTTTCTTTCATAATTCCAAACTAAAATCAAGAATAGGTGAAACTTTTCACAGCTCTCCCAATAATATAATGCATCTATCTTCCCATGGTCCCTCTATCAATATGGATTGTTCCCATTACTTCTCTCTATCTTCCATAGAAGGAAACAAAACTGATGTTTGGGACATTGAGAGAATTGCTCCTGTGGAAATCATTTGCAATCGAGTAAACTACACCTGAAAGAGAAAAAAGCTAGGTTAACAAGTTCTAACAGCTTCCATAGCTACTTTCAGAAATTTTGAGAACATGATAGAAGAAATCATCTGTGCTATTCCAAAGTGAATAATTCTGAGCTTAGGTTTTATCATTCCCCTCCCCCTACCCCAGTTATCGGTCATCTATAACTGGCATCAATAGTAATATTAATCAATAAACATAGTTAATATTAATTATATATTTGTGTAGTTCCATGAATTTCAATACTATATTTCATTTCCTATGCTTAATTATGTCTTTTAATTCTGAAAATTGCACTAAGCACCCTTAATGACTGTGTCAGTCTTCTGACACTTTTTCTCTGATTCCCTTAATATACACACACCAATTTCTTTCTGCTGCTCCCAGACTATCCATTAACTTTCCATCCAGCCCTTTCTTTTTAAACATGCAAATAAATTAAAATAAGTGCAATTTGACAAATGAACATTGCATATTCAGCTAATTAGTCTTAATAGCATTTCTTAGTTCATTGTTATGTGCTATGAAACCCCACCTCATCATGTTAATATCTGAACATGACAGAAGGTAGATTTTTTTTTATAAAGGCATATATCTTTAGATGAAAGAAAAATCACTTATTATACCCCACTATAAGCCTTTTAAATTTCTTCTCCATAAAGCCAATAAGAGTAAAACAGCAACCTGGAGAGATTGGATATAGGTAATAACCATCTTAAGAAAAAAATTACTAAATTAAATAAAACAATTGTATTTTCTTTCAAAAAAAGACTATCTTCACTTAGGATATGAAGGTTTTAATAAAGAAGCTAAGGCGTTTACATTGAACAAGAAACTGGGAATTAGTGACTAAAATGTTTCAAATTTCACCTCAGATTTACTAAATTATGGGACCTTGAACAAGTTAATTGACAAGAATTTATTAAGCACCTATTACATGCCAGACATTATGCTAAGCATTAGAGAATTCAAAGAAAATTAAAAAAAAAAGATCTTGCTCTCAATCTCAGTTTCCTCATTTGTAAAATGGGGATAATAAATTCTACTTCATAGAAATATTGTGAAGATCAATGAGATGCAATATGTAAAGTGCCATGCAAATCTTAAAGCACATTTATTATTATTATTATTATTATTATAGTAGTATGTTAAGACTTGAGGACACTTGAAGAAGTCATCTAGTCCATCCTTTTGCCATGAATTAGGGCCTCATATAAAATAAGCTAGAAAAATAGATTATTCCATTAAAAAAAAGAGACACATAAAGCCCACAACTTCCCTTAATAATGTGCTTCAAAGCATTTTAACTTCAAAGTTTTCTCAAAAAAAAATCAAATGTGGGTACTTACTCTAAGGATATAATGCCTCTGTGGTCTCTGATCTTTGAGAGGTGCTAGGGCCTCAAACTCTGTTATTAACAATGTGAGGAACCTCACCTAACTTAGCCAGGTTAGTTCACAGACTACAGAGATGCAATCCATCCTTGAGGCCATATTCAATCTTTCCAGCTTGGATGGACCTGTCCAAACTTGTACTCCACTGTGGTGACCTTGGTGACTATAGTCACCTCCAAACTGCGTGAAGAATTGAAATAGACCTAGTGAAAATTTGCTACCTCACTTGAAGAAAATTCTTCTCAAGTTCATTCTCTTTATTTTTCATTGTTGTATGTTCAAATACAAATAGTGTCTATCCCTTAGAACCCCTGAATTTTAGATTTGGAAGGGAATTTAGCTATTTGCTATTTCAACCTTCTTATTTTAGAGAAGTAGTCATATAAGTGAATAGTTGCTGGGCCAAAGCCCTAACCCTCTTGATTCCCATGCCAGGACTTTTTTATAGATGGAAAAGGAGAGGATGAAGACTATTATTAAGTTATATTTTTTTCCCACTCCAAGATGAATAAACCTAATAACTTTATAACCCTATATTCACAAGTCTGATTCCCCAACCAGTTGATCTCTTTTTTTTTTTCCTTTAAGCCAGCTCCATAAAAATCTAAAACTGTAACTAAAAATTCTTGAATCCAGAGCAAATCCACTGAAGGGAATGAGATGGTTCAGAGAGGAATTCACCCAAATTGAGTGTAGTCATAAAAAGAGAAGAGCAGCCTTCTCCCCAAAGGGGTCAGACTTTGCTAGATATAGCCAATAGTTCCTAACTCCCTATGCCTCTAAGAATAAGGAAAAATAGGCTAGGCTGGGGGGAGGAAGCAATCTCTGAGAAAGGGGGCACAATGAGACCCTGGGAAGTGAGCAAAGAAGCAATGACAGTCACGGGAAGGCATGAATTGTCCCTTGAAAGGACTCTGGGAATAAATCTTGTCATTCCACCCTAGTTGTGGTTGTATAATAATCCATATACTATATTGACTATGATCCTATGATCAGTAAAACTGTATTAATTCAATCGCCACTAGTTTAGAACCAATAACTTTTGAGCAAAGAAATTGAGATAATTTCTTCCTCTATGAATTTTTAGTATTTCACTCATGAACTAGGGAACTATAACAAAAAAATCATTATTTTTTTTTAAACTAAAGGACTAAAAACTTCAAAATTCCTTCTGTGTACCACTACAACCAGCAAATACAAGGGAAATGACTTTTTGTATTTATCATGCATTATTGTAAAATGAAAACTTATTATTAATGATTTCTCCTTAATCAGTATACAAGTATTGATTGGCCCTCCCAATTGAGTTTCTATGTGATGTGACAGGTATTGTGGGTTACATAAAGAAATAGAAATCACAGTTCTCTAAAAGAGAAATAGGATATAATTACATGAAACAACAGCATTTATTAAAGATTTATTATGTGCAGAGCACTATATGCTAAGCCCTGGGGGAAATACAAAGCTTAGTTAAAACCAGACAAGTTTAGTCTAGACTGGGATTTCAAGAAGCTTGCAGCCAGAGACTAAATGTTAGATTATAAACTCCTTGAGGGCAGGGCCTGTTTGGTTTTTTGTCCTTGTATTTCTAACATGTCCACAGTCCTTTGCACATAGGGGCTTAAACTTGATTGAATTTAATTCAGTGAGTTCATAAACATTTTCAAGAGACATTTGGTCATTTTGTCTTTCAGTGTTGACTGTGGGCACAAACAAATGGACTATCATGAAAATATGGCTTCTGCACCAACATCTGTTGCAGCTGATAAATAAGGAGAGAAATTTTATAGAGCATAATAAGATTCCAGCAGATTGTAAGTTTCTCAAAGACAGGAACTGTTTCATCTTATCTTAATTTCCCCAGGTCCTAGTCAAGGTCTTGTGCATAGTGAGTACTTAAAATTTTTATTTATTGTATTGAAGATCCTGTTGAACCAACACATCTACCTTATTATGCCTTAATTCCAAAAGAGAAAGAGACAGACAGACAGAGACAGAGAGAGAGAAAGGGAGGGAGGAAGTGAGAGGGGAGGAAGAAGGAGAGGGAAAAGAAGGAGGGAAGAGAAAGGAGAGGAGAAAAGAGGGGAGAGGCAAGGAAAGTGGAGGAAAGGAGGAGAGTCCACCTGGACTATGGCACCTTGTTCTTGGTCTCCTCATCTCTAGCTTCTTGTCCAGTCTCAGGGGCTTGGCAGGCCCTCTCCTCCATCCCCAGAATATTTTCTTTCTTTGTCTCTGCTCATAGAATCCCCTAGATTAGAGCACAACTCAGCATTTCTTCTTGTAGGAGGTATTTTCTGACAGTCCCCTCTCTCCCCTTGTAAGAGCTCTCTTCAACCTAAATTTCGTTTATGTTTATACTGTAGTCAGGATAGGGACTGTTTATGTAATCAGTGAAAAAAGTCCCCAATACTTAGTGTTGGCTGTTGTTCAGTTATTTCACTTGTGCCCGACTCTTGGTGACCCTATCTGGGGTTTTCTTGGCAGACACTAGAGAGGTTTGCCATTTCCTTCTCTAGCTCACTTTACAGATGAGGAAACTGAGGCAAGCAGGATTAAGTGACTTGCTCAGGATCACAGTCAATAAGTGTCTGAGGCCACATTTGAACTCACAGAAATGAATTTCCTGCACTACAGACCAGAGCTTTTAAATCTTAAACTCATTATTGTCCAAGGTCATTCAGTCAAGAAGATACATCAGAAAGGCAACTTAACCCCAAGTATTTTTTGCTTTTTTTTTTTTTTGCTTCAAGAGCAGATCTCTATTCATTGTTATATTGCTTTTTTTTTTTTTTTTAAACTGTTTCACTTCTTTGCTTGTTAAATTAAACTGAATCCAGAGGAATAATTCAGGGATATCCATGGTCAAGATTTTATATATTGAGTGAAAATGGAGATATCTAAAGAGCTTGGATGGTCTCCAGCTGCTCTGTAAAGTACAAAGTGAGGTAATCATTTGTTGAGAGTGATCTGAGAGAGGAAAAGATATGGAAAAATTCTTTTGAGACAATGCCAAGAAATCAATGAAGAGAATGAAAGTATTGATGAGCAGCGTCAAAGGACTGATGGAATCTAGAGTCTAGCTTCTGAGTTCTATCCATCATCCAGATCCCAACCTATTTCATCTTTTATTTTGTGCCATCTCTGTGTTTCTGCCCAGACAACCAAATATTATACTTAGCCCCTCTCTGAGTCCTCATTCAGAATTTCCCAGCTCCTACTAGGTTTTCTCTTGCCTGGAATGGTGCCCCCATGCTAACTTTCATCTTGACTCTTTCACAGATAGGTTTAAAATATATCGTCTCCAGGAACATTCCTGCAACAAAGTCAATCACTTTTGAGGGGGGAAGGGAAAGGCAGTGGGCTGGTCCTTCTAGAGCTAGAATATTACTGCCTGTTCTAGTCTATATTGTTGCTATATGTTAACTTGTGCTAGTTGGGGGTTTATAATCATTTCAATTGTATGTATTTTGACTTAATGTGTTTAATAAGATTATACTGAGGAGGAACCTAAAGGCTTCCCCAATAGTCAAAAGGGTTAAAAAAAAAAAAAAAAAAAGGTAAGAACCCTTTTGTTTTTTGAATTGGGCCACTTCTCAGATTGTTCCACGTGTTTGCTTGTGATAAATGCTACGGTCACAAATCAGTGTTTTTTCCATGAATAAAATGGTTTGGAGACAAAAGCACAGAAGAAAAACAAATTTCTTTTTTTCTCCCAAAGGGTTACAAGAAATAACAAGGAAAAAATGATTTTCCCCCCTGCTCAGTTTGTTAAACAGTTCTTTCTCCTCCCTCCTCTCTTCTTTTTCAAACTGACACTGACTTGGTGAGCTCCAGAATCAATTTTGTCATTTTCCAGGAGGTCCTAGTTCTTCCTTCCTTTTGGGAAAAATTATGTCTAACTCTTGCTAGTGTCTGTGTGGATGGCAATTTGAAAAATTACACAACTGCTTACTTCTTGAGAAATGCTGGCTAGCTGCTTCTGAGTTGTCAGCATCAAGGTCATATTTCATTTTAAAACTAAGTGAGTGTTCTGCTCTAGAATACTTGAGGGACCACAGGAAACTTGAAAGGGAGAAAGAACTCAAGGAAAGCAATCCTTAGAGTTCCAGGCTTAGAACTTCCCCTCCCTCAATCAAAGTACTAAGTACAACTGGTAGCACAAGTTTAGAATGTACTTTAGATCAGGGAGGAATTGAGCAATGATCTGATAAAATACATTTTTAGAGTAGGCAAAGCAGATTCATGTTTTAGGGATTGATGTTAGGAAATTTTCACTTTTAATTGTTCTGATGAACCAAAAGTCTTTATTGAACATTGAGATTGACTTCAAAACACGACTTTTAGAATTTCATTTTTGTGGACACTCCCTCCACTCTTGTTTTGTTATTTATGGAAGCCAAAACAATCATCATTGTCATCCACTGCCTGGTATCTAATTTTGTGGTAAAGAATGTAGCTAGCCTGATTCCTGGAATGAGAAAATTAAAGGCAGGGTCCATTTTGAATCCGTTCTCAAAGTCTTCTGCTCAATAGAAATCATTAAATCTTTTACTATGCTAGCCAGCATAGACTTCAAGAATACTATATCATTTTCACAATATGGAAAAGTATTAGAAGAAGACTTTAATGGAGATACATCTGGATTTTCTTTGTTTTCTTCATTTGGATTTTAAATGATCTAAATATGTTATAGGAAGAAATCAGATAAGAAACAAACTTTAGTCACAAAAATTCTTAAAAAGAGATAGTTGATGTACAAAATATTAATAGTTATGTTAAAATGAATGTACAGCAGCATAATAATTATAGAAATATGTATAGAAGAATTGCATATGTTTAACATATATTGGATTACTTGCTATCTAAGAGAAGAGTGGGGAGAAGGAAGGGAGGAAAAAATTTGGAACACAAGGTTTTGCAAAAGTAAATGTTGAAAACTATTTTTGCATGTATTTTGAAAATAAAAAAGCTATTGTTAAAAGATTAATGTACAGGGGCAGCTAGGTGGTATAGTGGTTAGAGCACCAACCCTGAAGTCAAGAAGACCTGAGTTCAAATGTGGACTCAGACACTTAACACTGCTTACCTGTGTGACCCTGGGCAAGTCACTTAACCCCAGTTGTCTCAGCAAAAAAATGAATGTACAATAGTATTTCATAACAATTAGAAACTATAAGTGTGCCTAGCCATTCCCCAGTTGATGGGCATTCCCTCAATTTCCGATTCTTTGCCACCACAACAGGAGAGGCTATAAATATTTTTGTACATAAAAAAATAAAAATGAATGTACATATATAACCTATATCAGATTGCTTTCTACCTTGGTGAGGAGGGTGGTAAGGGAAGAAGGCAGAAAAGAAAATTTGAAACTCAAAATCTTATAAAAATGAATGTTGAAAGCCATCTTTATATGTAGTTGGAAAAATAATATGCTATTAAAAATTTTAAAGAAAATATTAGTGGTAAAAGTTATTCTGTTTTTACTTTTAAAATCCTTAAAGAACTTAAAATATATAGTCATTAGTTAATTCCTTTTCGTATTATATGGATGTGAAGTGGTAAAGACACAGTGTTAATTGCTCTCTTTTTACCAGTGAAGAAATAGAGGCCCAGAAAGGTAATAAGCGTTTGTATAAGATGAGGAAGAACAAATTATCTAGAATGCCATCATCAGTCTGTGGGAAAAAGCCGCTTTAAAGGAAAAAGATTAGAAAAATGAGCATGTGAGTTTGGTATTAGGGTTCTATGAGAGGGCCGTTTGACTTCTGACCAGGCATACCCCCCCAAAATAGGAAAGGATTCAAAAGATGTCACATAGTTATTTTACGACCCAGATCATCATTTCTAAAACCCTTTAACAGTTAGTTGCTGTCCCTAAGACCTTAGAATTTAGAAATTAGCTTATACCTAGGAAATAGCTTAAAACTTTCTCAGGAACACACAGCAACACAAGAAAACACAGACATACAAGGTAAAACCTCTGGGTAACCACAGATTCACTTGATCTATGCCATTCTTCAAAGAAAAAGTTTCCCCTGGCTTTATTTGCCACCTCTCTGTGTAGGCAATCATCCTTGCATCTACACTAAAATGACCATATCATATAATCACTTGAGTTTCTCTTCTTTCACCTACTGTCTTTTTTTTTTTTAACAGTATCACCTAGATACAATATATGTGTGTAAATCCAATTTTCTTGTTGCACATTAAGTATTGGATTCCGAAGGTATAAGTAACCTGGGTAGATAGACAGTAGTGCTAACAATTTACATTCACTTCCCAGTGTTCCTTCTCTGGATGTACTTGTTTCTGTCCATCATTGATCAGTTGGAAGTGGGTTGGATCTTCTTTATGTTGAAGATTTCCACTTCCATCAGAATACATCTTCATACAGCATTGTTGTTGAAGTGTAAAGTTTCACCTACTGTCTTTAGGAAGTTTGAGAGCTGGGAGACAAACAGATGTCATCACTAGGAGTCCTGACAGGATGATTTCAGAGAGGTCTGAAGAGACTTACCTGAACTGATGCTGAGTGAAATGAGCAGGATCATTATATATTTCAACAACAATACTATATGATGATCAATTCTGATGGATGTGGTTCTCTTCAACATTGAGAAGATTCAAACCAGTTCCAGTTGTTCAGTGACAAAGAGAACCATCTACACCCAGTGAGAGGCCTGTGGGAACTGAGTGTGGACCACAACATAGTATTCTCACTCTCTCTGTTGTTGTTTGCTAGAATTTTGTTTTCTTTGTCTTTTTTCCCTTTTTGATCTACTTTTTCTTATGCAGCAAGATAATTGTATAAATGTGTTTACATATATTGGATTTAGATTTTTAATATGTTTAACATAGATTTCTAGGAGAGGGAGTGGGGGAAAGGGGAGGAAATTTTGAACACGGGGTTTTGCAATATTGAAAAATTATCCATACATATGTTTTGAAAATAAAAGACTTTGGGGCAGCTAGTTGGTACAGTGGTTAAAGCATCAGCTCTAAGTCAGGAGGACCTGAGTTCAAATCTAGCCTCAGTCACTTAACACTTGTCCAGGGTCACCTGGCAAGTCACTTAACCCCAATTGCCTCAGCAAAAAAGAAAATAAAAAGTTTTAAGAAAGGAAAAATTTTCTCCGTCAAGTTCACTTTTAGATGTGGGAAGGTTAAGGATGACTTGTTCCCTTGATTGACATTGTGTCTTGGCTATTATGTCAGGACAATATTAGGATGGCTTCTCATTAGGTTTGGCTATTGATACTACTAGCAGACTCAGTAATATATTCTAGTTGCTGGACCTCTGATAGTTCTTCCCACCTTTCAAAGCATACAAGATTATAGTTGTTGGCTTGTATTTTGTTTTCTTACTCATTTTCTTTCCTTCTTATAAAGCAAGATAATTGTATAAATATGTTTACATATATTGGATTTAACATATATTTTAACATGTATAACATATTGGATTGCTTGTCATCTATGGGAGGGGGTGGGGGAAAGGAGGGGAAGATTTGAAACACAAGGCAATGCAAGGGTCAATGTTGAAAAATTCTCCATCTATATGTTTTGAAAATAAGAAGCTCTAATAATAATAATAATAAAAGAAAACAGTAGACATATCATAAATGCTTGTTGGTACTGATTGGATTGATTCATCATTAAAATGTAAAAAAAAAAAAAGATCATAACTTGATCCATACAAGGGTATCTTTAATGAATGAATATTAACGATCAAGAAAGAATATACCCAACAGAGACGATATCCAGGTGGCCATACAAGCTACTGCCATATCGGTTATCTCTGTCTCTACTTGGAGGCTTCCAATAGTTCCTACCTCACTCTCACCTATGAGAACAGTGAAAGTTAATTCAAGTCTGTTGTATACTTTCAATCACAGCAGCCCAATTCATTAGCTAATTAATTTTTAGTCAACATGCAGTAATGGCTGGGATACCTGTACTTGTTCTGAATCATAGAGGGAAGACACTCCTCCATTAACATTTCTGTACATAAGCTTATTAAGCCTCCACGTGAATGTTTGCAGACATTATGCCCTCATTGCCCAGTAAAGCCTACGTTCCATTTCACCAAGAAGGAAGCAAAGGGACAAGGGAAATAAAATAGTATGACATAAAGTAAAGACATAGTATGACATAAAACTGATGTAACCAAGTATGTTAATTAGGAAAGTAAAAAAATATCAAGCCACATGAAAGGCAAAGGGAGCCACGTAAAATGACTTAAGAAGAAAATAATAGGTTTATTTTGGCAATAACAGTTTAAATAATTTCAGATGGTAGAGACAGTACCTGTGTTATCTACCATATATTTTATCTGATTCCATGTCTCTATTTTCAAACAATTTCAAGCAGAAACACTTGGGGTTTAACTTACCACACAAAGAGAGGTGCACAATGAGTGCAATGAGCCTTGGAGTAAGAGAGAAAATCTGGGTGTGCACCTCTCACTACTTGTGTGTGCCCTGTGTGACCTTGACAAGTCTCTTAAACTTCTTACAACATCAGTTTCTTCAAGTGCAAAATGGATTCTGAGGTTAATTCCAGCTTTAGAGCTATGATCCTATGGCTGAAATACTCTGCCTTGCTGAAGTGAGCACCATTATTCCTCAGTTGAAATTCATAGATTTAATGAGCTCTGGGGGTCTTGGTAAGAAGAGCAGTTCAGTACAGTAGAGCCAGCTCTGGCTTGTGCAGAAGGTATGGAGAGAAAAAGATGCAGAAAGATGGAAACAGGAACAGGAGAGGGACCAAAAAGGACAAATGACTGTGACAAACTACAGGACCAGAAAACAGTGTTCCCAATGACCACAATAGTGACTAAGACAACATAAACAGAAACAAAAAGAGATGAATACTATTTCATTATAAGGACCAAGCCTGGCCCAAGAGGTGAGATCAGGAAATCCTTCCCTTCTTTAGACAGATGACAGACTATGTGTATAGACTGTTGCACATACATTCAGATATGGTTTCTGTGCAGGTTTTGCTGAGCTGCCTTCTCCCATCCCTTTTTTCTTTATTATTTGTTTTAAGAGATGGCTCTCTGAGAATTGACTCTAATTTATAAGAAATCAAGCCTTTCTCCAATTGATAAATGGTCAAAGGATATGTTAATTTTTGGATGGTGAAATTGAAACTATTTCTATTCATATGAAAAGGTGTCCCAAATCATTATTAATCAGAGAAATGCAAATTAAGACAACTCTGAGATATCACTACACACCTGTCAGATTGGCTAAAATGACAGGGAAAGATAATGCGGAATGTTGGAGGGGATGTAGGAAAACTGGGACACTAATACATTGTTGGTGGAGTTGTGAACACATCCAGCCATTTTGGAGCGCGATTTGGAACTATGCTCAAAAAGTTATCAAACTGTGTATACCCTTTGATCCAGCAGTGTCACTACTGGGCTTATATCCCAAAGAGATCTTAAAGATGGGAAAGAGATACACATGTGCAAAAATGTTTGTAGGAGCCTCTTTGTAGTGGCCATCAATTGAAAAATGGCTGAATAAATTGTGGTGTATAAATATTATGGAATATTATTGTTCTGTAAGAAACGACCAGCAGGATGATTTCAGAAAGCCCTGGAGAGACTTACATGAACTGATACTGAGTGAAATGAGCAGAACCAGCAGATCATTGTACATGACAACAACAAGATCAATTCTGGCTCTTTTTAACAATGAGATGACTGATGCCAATTCCATTGGTTTTGTGATGAAGAGAGCCATCTATACTCAGAGAGACTGTGGGAATTGAATGTGGATCACAACACAGCATTTTCACTCTTTTTGCTATTTTTTGCTTGCATTTTGTTTTCTTTCTCATTTTTTTCCTTTCTGAGCTGATAATTGTAGATATTGACAGCACAATAATTGTAGAAATATGTATAGAAGAATTGCACATGTTTAACATATTAGATTACTTGCCATCTAAGGGAGGAGGTGGAGAAAAGGGAGGAAAATTTTGGAACACAAGCTTTTTGTAAGGGTCAATGTTGAAAATTTATCCTTGCATATGTTTTGAAAATAAAAATCTTTAATAAAATTAAAAAAGAGAGATTAGGAGAAGAGGAAGAATATATTTGGAAATTAAGAAGTGGTGAAAACAAAAATATCTATTAACATTACAAAACAAAAAAATAAAATACCTCCTCAAAAATGAGAGGGTGACTTTGAATAATGATGAGAATGATGAGGATGATAATGGTGGTGATGATGATGTCTAGCATTTACACAACACTTACTAGGTGCCAGAAGTAGAGTGATTTGACTGGAGTCACCTCTGACTCTTCCCAGTCACTTACCTGGTCAGGTAGGGTTTGGTCAGACCTCAGGCAGGGCCAGTGTATTTTAGTATTCTAGCTTGTTCTAAGTTTTGGACTTGGAGCCAGAAAACACGAAGTTTGTGAAATCATCTGTGAAATAATTTAATTTTTTTCTTGGTGCTTCTAGATAAGAATGGAACCTATGTCATACCTTTGTCTTTTACCTTTTCAAATGTTTGGAAGGAAACTGATTTCAATTCATTTTGTCACCCATGCCAGTATTTAACAAGATGGCTCTTTCAAGCTTAACTTAAACCTACAACTGAAGGAGTTCTCTAGGAGAAGACTGGTAAATCATTCCCTTTATAAATAATCCTTTATGTACTTCAGTAGGATGGAGGTTTCTTTTTTTCTGACTTTTGTTTTCTAAAATTCAATTTCTTTACCCTTAAAAAGAAAATCTCACTTTCTAAATCTGAAGTCAGTTTTTTCCCCCATTTCTTCTACATCTGGAAGGGGTGTGTATGTGTGTTTGTGTGTGTGTGTGTGTGTGTGTGTGTGTGTGTGTGTGTGTGTGTGTGTGTTGGGCAATAGAAAAGAATTGCAGCAGAGCAGAATCTTCCCTCTCAGCTAACACTTGGGAAATACTGCCTGGGAAGTTAGCCAGAGAGTTCTTATTCATGTTCATGGCAATTGTGGGCATGACTCGTCAATCTAAAAGACTCTCCATTATCCAACCCTAAAGTATTCACTTGGGACGCCCGCGGCAGAGACCTTCTGAATTTTTATTATTAAAGTTAGGTGAGACATTAACAGTTCAATTCAACAAATATCTATTAAGTGCCTGTTGTATACGCTGCACTGATGTATTTTTTCCTAAAGTAACAGTAATAATTCTCATTTAGAGAAGCAAACTATCTAAAGGTTTGAAAAACCTAGGATCAAGCCTTTTGCACAAAAGTTGTAGGATCCTGGGCAAATAACTTAATATTTCAGTGCCCCCAGGCAACCAGTACACAGTAAGAGCTTAATAAATACTTATTCCAGGAGCAGCTATGTGGTGTGGATAAGAGTATGGAGCTCTGGAGTTGGGAGGAACTGAGTTCAAATTTGGCCTCAGATACTTACTAGCTACATGAGCTTGGGTAAGTCACTTGACCCTGATGATTGCCTCTTCTTCCTCCCATCCTTCCCCTTACGTACTTGATCCTTTCTCTTCTCTTCTAAGACTATAATTATGGAACAATTGCTGATCCTCATTAACGGGAGGAAAGAAACAAGAATTTATTAAGCTTAACTTAAGTGCCAGGCACTATGCTTGCTCATATTCACTAAACCAAGGAAATCACCAGATCTAAGAGGGAAAAAAAAGTCACATTTAATAAGCTCTTTAAAGTTTATAGGAAAGTGCAGTCTTCATGACAACTTTGTGAAACAGGCAATGCAAACATGATTATTACCATTTTATGGATGAGAAAAATTGAGGCTCGGTAGGTTAGCATCAGAGGCAGATTCAAATCTAGGTCTTCATAACTAAAACAAGGGCCATTCTCCTCAAACTGCACTGTAGGCTAGTCTTGATTACATTATTTTTGAAGGCATCATAGCTCAGGGAGCTCTGAACAAGGAAATGGGGTATTCTGCTTATAGCTGGGATATAATTTCACTGTTCTTTCCACCTTGCACATCTTAGTTTCCCCATTTGTAAAATGAAAACAATAAAACTTGCCTTATCTTTACTACACAGGGATATGATGAGGGAAAAGCAAGATAATACCTATAAAGCCACTGTTTGAATGAGTAAATCATAGTATCATAGATTTAGAGCTAGAAGAGATCATAGGACGGTAGATTTAGAGCTAAAAGGAACCTCAGAGTTTTTTTTTTCCTTTCTCTTTTCTTTTTAAAAATACTGTTTTTGTAAGCATTGCTCTCTGAGAGGGGACATGGGAAAGATACTGGGGAAAACTATGAGAATATAAAAAATCAATAAAAACTTATCTAAAAAAGAAGATAAAAGCTACAATAATGCCATGATTCCTTTATGAGATGTGAACACCTTTCTCTGATGAAATTAAAGGGAGTGACTTTATAGGACAATAAAAACTAGACACCATTTTAAACACTATTTCAGAGCTTTAAACAGCTAGGAACCAAAGAATTGGAGGGAATGAAAAAATGAACTGCTGCATAGAAGGTGGGGTAAGGGAATTTTCTTCTCATGCCCCTCATCTATCATGTAGTAGATTCCCTAATTCTCTTAAATTCTCAGCCAAGCACTATTATCTACCTGAGTCCTTTCCTGATACACTTACCTAGTGCATATCATCCTGATGTAAATTTTGTTTTAACTCTGACTGTGAATATATATGCATTTATATAAAGGAGAAGGGACTGGACCACAAGAGAAGTAAGCCCAGTGGAGAAGTTCCTCAGTCAATGTGGATGGTAGTTGTTCAGTCTTGTCTGACTTGACAAAGATTCTGGAATGCTTTGCCATTTCTTTCTCCAACTCTTTTACAGGTGAGGAAACTAAGGCAAACAGGGATAAGGGTCACACAGCTAGTAAGTGTCCAAGATCAGATTTGAACTTTCATCTTTCTGAGTTCAAGTCCAGCACTCTATACACTGTGCTGCCTAGATGCCCTATTGTGTTAGCCCTGTATCAAATTGGAGAATTCTCTAATCAAAGAGTTTGGGCTATAGAATTAAAGAAATGAGCTACCTCATGGCCCATACATAAGCTGGTTCTCAGCCCAAATTCACCTATTTCCTTGCACTTTCTTCCAAAGAGTAGAAGGGATTTTTCTATTCCTCCATCTCATCCTAGATGACAAATTATAGTAAAATCTACTTCTTTCACTCCTGTTCCTGAATAGAGTTGGAGGAAGTCATGAAAAACAAGCTGATTGGAATTACTACAAATATATGCTATCTAACCTCAATTGTCCCCTCTCTGCATTCAGGCAGTCCAAGGCTGTATGGAATATTCAGGGAGGACTAGTACCTGTGATGTGAGGGCTTGCTGAGCTCTTTTCAGGACTGCTCATCTCCATCTATTCTGCTACCTTCAAACAGTCTCATCTATACTTAAAACCCTTCATAATCAATCAATCAATAATGTTTATTGATCACTACTATGGGCCAGGCTGTGCTAAGCTCTGGGGATACAAATACAAAAAAATACAGTCCTTGACTTCAACAAGCTCATAATCTAATGGGGGAAGACACCCACAAAAGGAAGTTGGAAAGCTGGAAATGAGAGAGAGGAGCATGTTTAAAAAGTTAGGGGTGTCCTAAAGTAGTGCAGTGCAACCAGGTGAGAAATAAGCCCTTTTCCTATCTTTCCCCCTTCCTTTCTCAGTCATACTTCTAGGAAAAAAACTATCTACCATCCTAGTTTCCACTTGAGGGAGGAAAATGATTTCATTGTATTACATAATTCTTAGTGATGAAATTCCCTCTATCAGGGATGACTGGCCACTGTTATTTACTTTATGGTTTTAGAGAATTGGCGAGGGCTTAAGGGGCTTGCTCAATAGCCACTAGGTGTCAAAGGCTGCACTTGAACTCTGTTCCTTCTGATTCCAAAGGCATTTTTCTGGTTAGTAAACCAAGAGTTTCTTTACATACTTTTTTTTTTCTGAGGCAATTGGGATTAAGTAACTTGCCAGAGTTATATAGTTAGTAAATATCTGGAAAAAAAAGTAAATATTTGAGGTTGGATTTGAACTCCATGGGAGGCCCTCTATCCACTGCACCATTTAGCTGCCCCTGTATATAAAGTCTAAGTCAGTTGGTGAGTTCTTTTATGTCCACATCAGTATCTTCAAAGTCCCAAAGTTTTAAATCTATAATCCTAAAATCCTTTTGTGTCTTCATAATTTCCTTCCCCAGTGTTTCCCTATCCATGTTGGTCTTTGCAAATAGAATTTTATTTCACTGAACTTCCTGTGGACTCTTTGAAGTCTGCTCTTAAATCTAGGATGCATGTCAGACTATATCCAGCTTTCCTCTTCTCTATCATAAACTTTAGGAGGGAGCGGTCATTTCCCCCAGTTTTCTCCTAATTTTCACTCCTGTAAGTAGTTTCTCTCAGTTAATGAAAATCTGATTTTGAATAAAATTTCCCTTTGTTGTTTCTCCATCTTTTGTACAATGAAATTACTATCTAGTCACATCAAAAAGCTATCAGTTGCTTTGCTTGTAGCAGAAAGTTCCATGCTTTTTTTGCTCTGGTTTTTGAAAGTCCTTAAATGAGTATGCCTTCTTAAAATATAATGCTATGTCTTTTTTACTTAATGTTTTTCTTTTGAATAAAGTATGCCCTCCTAGAATAAGACTGCAGTCTTGGGCATGCCTAAGTAATACTGTTAGCTGAAATTTCCAACCTTATGTGGGGATTTCCCTCTGGTTCATCTTTCTTATTGCTTAAAGCTTTGGATATTTGTGTATAAACATTGGAGTTTTACTATTGATTCTTTTCTTGATTATGGAGCTTACAATCTCGTAGGGAGATAAGATAAAAACACATCGAAACATACAATATTATATTCAAAGCAATTCTTTGTGGGCCTGTGACCCTGGGTTTTTTATCATTATTATTTACCAGTACTTTATTTTTCCAGTTACATGTAAAGATAATTTGAAATATTCATTTTTGGGAAAGATGATTTCTAAAATGTTTCATCCTCTCTCCCTTCTTCCCTCCCAAAGACAGCAAGCAATCTGATCAAAGTTATACATGTGCGATCATGTAAAACATATTAGTCATGTTGTAAAAGAAGAAATAGAACAAAATGAAAAAATCATGAGAAAAAAACAAACCAAAAAAAGTCCTTGAAAATTGTATGCTTAGATTCACATTCAGACTTCATCAGTTCTTTCTCTGGATGTGGATAGCATTTGCCATCATGAGTCTTTTGGAATTGTCTTTGAATTGCTGAGAAAAACCGAGTCAATTATAGATGATCATTACACAATGCTACTGTTAACTGTGCAATAATTTGTAAACCTGTTTTAAAAAATATTTTGAAAATCCTTTTAAAATATAATTGTTTTCCATTATAATTTTGTATTTTATGTATTTAAAAATGTGATTCTGAGAAGGGATTCCATAGACTTCACCAGACTATCTGTCAAAGTGGTCTATGACACAGAATGGCTAACTATAGAGGGACTCTTTTTTTTTGTTGTTGTAGAATTTGTTTCCTGAAGAATTGAAGGGACTCAAAGCTAACTCTCATGCTTTACTTTAAAAAAAAAGTAGATCACATTTTTTTCACTTGGGAAAATATTAGAAAGGTGACTTTACAATCAATATCTCATGACACTTGTATGCATTATAACAAAATCCTTAAGAGTGTCATGATAGTATGGGATAGTGGAAAGGGTGTTGGGTTTAAATCCTACTTTTGAATTTTACCGGACATGTGACTAGGCAACTTGCTTAGCTTGCCTTAACTTTGATTTCCTTATTTGTAAAATGAGGATACCATTTGTAGTCCCTATTTCATAAAATAGTTCTGAGAATCCAGTGAGATAATGTGTGGAGAAGGGAAAATGACTTGTGTGGGTATATAGAAGTAGATACATTAAAACCTATTTTCAGGAACTATTCTGTTTGCACATCAGTTGTCCTATTATCACATGCCAAGTACAAAAAATTTTAGTATAAATAAGAGCTTTATTGGAAGTTTAAAAAAAAAACCCAAGTATTTAACATTATTTTAATCGAATTTAAGACTATTTTCTTTATGTGGTGGAGAGAGAGAGAAGTTGATTAGGACACCCTGGTCAATTGATTTCTTTTTAGCCAAGTTGATGAAAATACAGAAGATAAGAAGATAACATACATTAAGGTCTTAAAGTGTCCCTTCTCTCTCTCTCACCCTCCCTCTCTGTTTCTCTTCTCCCCCCTTCTCTTTCTCCTTTTTTTCCTCTCCCCTCCTTTCTTTCTTCCTCTTTCTTCTCTTTCTCTCCTCCATCCTCTTTTTCCCTTCCCCTTTCCCCTCTTTTCATCTTTTTTCCTCCTGTCTCTTTCTCCTCCCCCTTTTTTTCTCATTCCCTCTCTCTCCTCTCTCCTTCCCTCTTTATTTCTTTTCCTTTTCTTCCTTCTTTCATTTTCCATCCTTTCTCACTCCCAAGGAGGCAGGAGACAAATCTAAGAAGGGTGACCTCTGGTAGCAGCTATGAAAGAAGAATACACCTCCTGGAAGGGAATTGCTTTCTTCTTGCTAGGGAAAGGATTCCACACACACCTCCTCCCCCACCCATCAACAATGGCTAGAAGGAAATGACTCACTCAGCAGAGAGCAGGCCCAGAAAGCCTGACTGCATAGTGGAAGAGCTGGATCTGGTAATTGGGAGGTGCAGATATGAACAGGAGCAGGGATACTGGTGGAGTGATTTGCCCAGAAGACATTGAGACCCAGGGAAATAGCATGAGGACATTATGGGAAAACTACAGATGTATAAGTACTAGTATACTCTATGTGTGATACCCATTCTTCCCACTGATGGTGTGGGTGTGAAGATAGAAAAGAAAATACACACACACACACACACACACACACACACACATATATATATATATATATATAGGAGAATGTGCTCCATATTTATAGGGAAAATGCTTTGTAGCTACTTTGTGACATTACAGTAAATGCCTTTGCTTTGAGCTAATTGTGTTATTTGACTCACAATTAAAGGCAAGTACACCGGTGGGGGCTTATGACCCAAAATTTTAGAAGCACAGAGTCCTGAGATACCTTTAATCTGCGGTAGCTATTCCCTAGGGAACAAAAACTATAAGTGTAAGAAGGAAAGTGCCACAGTTTAATTTACTGTCAACAATGTTACGAAGAAATGATTTTTTTAAAATTTGCACAGAATCTTGAGTTGAAAATGTCCTCAGAAAACATAGGCCAATCTATACCTAAACAGGAAATCTCAGACCACATCCTTTACAAAAGGCTATTCTAGCTGAAGACCTCTAGTAGAGGCAGACTGTCTCCCAAAGCAGTAACTTTTACTTTTGAAGATCTTTCAATGTACACACTTGGGTAATGCCAATTGTTTGTGGGTTTTTTAAACATGTAGTTGATGTGCATTATGTTCCTTAGCACCTAGGCAAGTGAACTGCAGACCAGCTGAGGTGGTTTGGGTTGTTTCCCTTAAGAGATGAGGAGTGGTTCTCTGGGGAATGGTACTTTACCTTTTTTCCAAAAGAATTGGAAAGATCCAGGTTAGAGTGAAATTATCAGTTACCCTACTTGATAGATCGAATCTATGACACCTCTTTCCCTGTCTCCCTTCTTCACAGAACAAAACACAAAGTATTAGCTGTAGCAGTTCCCAAAAGGAATCACCTTCCCATGTCACTTGTTGCCTTTATTTCTTCTCAAGACAAAGATGTCCCAGGATTAGTCCCCGGTTAGTTAGTTGCTGCTTAATAACAATTTGTGCGGTATAATGTGAAGGATTTGGAAGACCTGTGTTTAAATTCCTACTATGACTATTCAATCTGGGACTGTTGTCTTCTATAAAGATGAGGAATTTTGACTTGATCTTTAAGGTTTCCTTTAACTTTATAGCCTAGATATTGTAAAGGCTGATTTTTTTTTTTTTCCTTTTCTTTTAATCAAGCCATGCTGTCTCACATTGTGGCTAACTTGGAAATGGTGTCCAATGGAGGAATTTTCCCATATGGCTGAGGACTCTAATTAGCAAAGTCTAAGACACAACTGGATCTTGAGGCTGTTCTAGTTGCTCTAGGCTGCTCTAGTTTTTTTCTCCAATTTTCTTAGTACCCTTTGTCTAGGTCTCTTTTTCCTGTTCACACCCTACCCTGAGTTATCTTTATCCCAGCACATTTTGTATCTCCTTTCATAGAATGTAAACTTCTTGAGGAAGGGCATGTTTATCTTTGTATTTCTCACCCCAGCACAGTGCCTTACATAAAAGAGGTATTTAATAAAACTTTACTGAATTAAACTGAACAGAAGAATATAAGATGTAAGTCTTCCTTTCATTAACACATAGATGAGAAAATTTTCATTAAAAAACAAATAGAAAATCCTCTACCCCCAAATCAAGAACTTTTATCTCCGTAATTTGACTATTATTATCCTTATTATGAAGCATAAGGGCATTTCCCTGAAGTTTTGCATACTGGCATTATTACCATCAAGTACAATGTTCTTCAATGTCCTTGGTTAGCATTTGCATATTGTAGAACTGTTTAGTCTCTGGAGATTTGAATGTTTGGGAATGTGTCCACATTGAATGTTAGCCATGTACCACAGCAAATGAGAAGAGGTTGGAAAAATAAAACTACAAGGAAAGACAGGAAGAAATTCGTCTTGAAGCTCATGTTCCTACTGTTATTTTTAGCACGTGTGAGTTTCATTTTTTGTGTCCACAGGAATTTTGTTTAATTCAAGGAAATGCTATAGTTATTCTTTATGGGATTCTAATGGTCCCCTTCAATTTATTTTACTCATTCTGTTTATTTTTGTCCAGAGCTGTGATTTCATTGAGTTTAGGGAACTCCTGGCGAGCAAACTCCGTGTACCAAATGCAGTGAAAAGATTGTTTTGAAACAGCTTCCTGAAACACTGAGGAGTTAAGTGACTCCAGGCTTACACGCCCAGTATGCAGGAGAGGCAAGATGTGAATCCAGCCAGCTCTGGTTCTCTCCACTATGAATCAAATCCTTTAAAACCTTATTTTAAAAACACTTTCTGCTGATCTTCTCCTCTAAAGCCTTCTAGTTTGGGGGATAACAGGTCAGAATCTACGACCCTGAGGTCATCAAAGCTAGGCCAACAGAACATAGGCTCTGGAGGGCTCTCCCAAATGGCAAAATACTTCAAATATTTGTTTGATGTGTCAGTTATCCAAGAGCTGTAAAATGAGGGGATTGCACTAGGTGGCTTTGGGTTCTAAAATGATGATTTCATGACTGAATTTAGCTCCCTTCAGTGTGGTTCATCACAGGGTTTAACTGATTTTTTTTTGATCAAAGTAATTCTTGAAGATTACCTCATCTTTTAAATCATATTAGATTTGGGATCTACATTGAAGTGGGAGAGGACCTACAAGGATAACATTGTAGATCCTTGACCAACAAGTTTTAAAATACAGGTTCACTGTGTCTTCCTTTTATATTTGATTACCAAATAGGTTCTTTCTTCCATATGTTGGGAACAAAAAAAATGTACTACACATGATCCCCTTCTAAATTATTGTCTTCTGTCACCTAACTGGCATCCTTCTGGAATGGGCCTTCTCTGGGGATGTTATGTCTTCAGGGATTCATCAATTGAGAGCTGGGAGGGACCTTAGATAGCTATTGGGTCAACCTCATTATTATACAGAAAACTGAAATTCAGAGATACCAATTGATCTGTCCAGGGTTACAGAGCTAATCAAAATGTTAGCATCCAGTCTCAGGGCTTCTGATGAATCAATGGATTAAAAAACATTGATTAGTCCCTTGGCTTCTGAGATGGCAACAGAAAACAACTGAAAAACAAAACCCTGTGTCAGGGAACTCCCATTCTAAAGGAAGAAACAATACATAGAAGTTTCAATTGCAAGTCTAATGGGGAAAAAAATCGCATGGTCTTTACAGAGCATAAGCATCTTTAATATGTCTACTCAAAAAACCCTGTTTCTAATGCTGAACCATTAAATAGTGCTAAAGACTTTGGCTTTGAGACTTTGTTTTTCTGGGGCATCAGTAGCTGTGGCTACTCAGAGGCAGGGGCTGGAGCACCTACAGAAACTGCTGTCTGTTCCATTGGGTTGGCTCCTCCAGATGATGGCATCAAGAGCTCAGCTGCAAGCAGGACTGGTGGTCTCAGGGGTACCTGTACATGAATGGTAGTTGGGGCCAGCAGCAAAGCTGAGAGCCTCCTCCCCTTAATGATAACTAAAGATCCTGGGCTGGGGGGAAGGCCAGTGTCTGGTGGAGAGAGCACACTGCCCCAAAGCTTTTGATTCAAAATTCTGAATTATCCTCCTCAGGGTTGGGGGGGGTAGAAGTCCAGGTGATGGTTAAGGTTTGACAAAGGTGGGCAATTCTCTTTCTATGCTGATAAATAATATTCATGATTTTCTCTCCTCCCAATCCTATAGAACTCTGATGGTTTCTGATAGAATACAGCAATTTAAGAATAGCAGGGGTCTAATCAGTTAGCCAGTTCTCTGGATACTTAAAAAAATGTGTTTGTTTTAAACTTTAGTTACCACTCTAGTCAGACAAAAGCAATGCCGATTGTTTTGTATTAATAGAGGCCTCTGGGTTTCCAGAGTTTGGGATTGGTTGTTTGTTTGTTTGTTTGTTTGTTTTTCCTGTATTTTTTTTGTTTTTTGGTACAGACCTATAATTTTGTAGGTGTAAAGAACCCACAACATGTAAGGAATTTACCAATGCAAATTAGCTATTGTTCCACGATTTTTAGTCTTAAAGAGCTTGCTATATAAAAGTGATTTGCCTAGGGTCATACAGCCAATGTGTACAGAGCTGGGACTTGGACCCAAATCTCAGTGATGAGATTTCTAAAATTTCATAGATTTACAAAAGGGACAATCCTTGCCTTTCCAGCCTCCTCTTCCTTCTGGCCAAGAGCTATAACTTGTTGATCAAGAGGGTGGGAGTTACCTGCCCCCTCCACCAGATCAACCTGGAGCCATTTGACCTGGCAAATCTCCATTTGGGGCATGGTTGAGGTTGTATTCCTTCTGGTAGGGGGTCTGTGGCATCTCATCTGGTATCTCCCCTCTTCCTAGGTATTGGTTGTCCAGGGATAAGAGACAGAGACAGTGGCAGAATGGCCAGGAAGGAGAGTTGCCTTCAGAGGGAGAAATCAGATGGCAGAGCTCACCTGGCACTGATGAGGAAGTACGCATGGGGGTGAAATGCCAAAGAGCCCTCACGGGTGAGAGGATCCCATCAAAGCTAGCCTCTCAACTAACAGGACTCACTCTGAGATTCTTTGCTGTGCACTGTTCCCTTTCTGTGCCGGATTAAAAGTGCCTGTTCTTGATTCCTTTGCATACTCTGGTTACCTTTTTTTTTTTTTTTTTTTTTTTTTTTTTTTTTTTTTTTTTTTTTTAACTGCCTCTCTCTCCCATTCTGGGGAAGACCCTTTAGACTAAAACCAAAAAGAAAATGATTCCTCAGGAATCTGGGGGTGGAATTGAAGCACTAGGGAGTCGAGTTCTCCTACTGAGAAGACAGACAAGCCCAGAGCAAGGAAACAGGGGCCAATCAGGAGGGCAGGTAGAAGACAGGTGGACAGATAGCTCCCCTGTGGCTTCAGCCTAGGGTTGCCTGGCTAACTGCTGTGCTGCACTCCTCCCTGGGCATATCTTTACTACTCAGCACTTATACTGACATACACATACATCCATATTTCCAGATGTCCCAGATAGGCAGAAACCTTGAGAGCAATTACGAACAGAGAGAAGTAAAAATATCAGGGAAGTCCTTAACCTCTCCTAATTTCCTAATCTGTAAAATGAGGAAAGAAATACTTATCATACCCACTTCAGAGATGTTTATAAGGAAAGTCCTTTCCTAGTCTTTAAATGCTATATAAATAAATGTTTATTGTTATGCAGGGTGTCCCAAAAGACTAACTGCAGTATTAAGAAAGCTATTATAGTTTAAAACTTGGGAACTGAAGCTCAACATTGCACTAAGACTTTGGGGATATTCTGGATAGTGGTGCTAGAGCCACTATATGAGAATTTTCTCTCTGCCAAAAGCAGAGCAGCTTTCAAATTCTTGGCTAGCCTTCATCATAATTTTATTCCTCAAAACTTGGAAGGAATAGTAAGGGAAATGATCATGACTTAATTTTTATCAACAAGGATGAATTCAACAAATATTTATTAAATGCCTATTAGGGCTTTGGCAAAGAAAGACATAAAACAGAATGTCTGCTGCCCTCAGAGAACTTTATGTTCTGCTGGGGGAATATTTGAAGTGAAAGGACCTGGATTTGATCTCCATTTTGCCACTTGTTCAGGCATTTCCAACTTTTTGTGACTGAATTTTTCTGGCAAAGATAGTGGAGTGGTTTGCTATTTCCTTCTCCAGTTCACTTTACAGATAAAGAAACTGAGGCAAATAGAATTAAGTGATTTACCCAGGGTCATACGGCTAGTAAGCGTCTGAATTCAGGAAGAGGACTTTTCCTGACACCAGGCCCAGTGCTCTACCCAACCATCAAGGTGTCCTGCCATCTTGCCACTTACTCCCTATATAACCTACAATAAATCAATTGAGCTCTTTGGGTCTCAATTTTCTATAAAATGAGGGGTTTGGACTTGATAACTTTCTGAGGTCTCTTCCAGCTCTAGATCGATAAATTTTTATTAATAATTAATCTGAAAAATATGATGTATGTGGAGGAGGGTTTGGTTGGAGAGGGAAGGAGATTGGGAACTCTAGCTATACAAAGTAAATTGTGATAGCTATGCTAATGGTACTCATTTAACTTCCATTAGATGGATGTTAATTTGGAAACTTCTTGTCACTATTGTCTAAGGCCCAAATTCTTGCCTGTCCCCTGTGCTTGCAAATGAAGGATAAAAAGATGCTTAGCTTTGGTATAAAATAAGTCAGGTTGTGAGGGGCTAAGAGTTTTAATAACGAATCATAAAAATGTAATGGAATATTATTGTTCTGTAAGAAATGTAAGAGATGATGATATAATCTTGTTGTTGCCATATACAATGAACCAAGAGATCATTGTGCACGGCAACAGCAAGATTATATGATGATCAATTCTGATGGACGTGACTCTTCAACAATGAGGTGACTTAAGTCAATTTCCAATAGTCTTGTGATGGAGAAGGCCATCTGCATCCAGAGAGAGGATGAGGGGGACTGAATGTGGATCACAACAAAGTATTTTCTCCTTTTGTTCACTTGCTTGTTTTTTCTTTCTTGTTTTCCCCACTTGTGATCTGATTTTCCTTGTGTAGCATGATAAATGTGGAAATATGGTTAGAAGAATTACACATGTTTACCTATATTGAATTGATTGCTGTCTAGGGAAGGGGGTTGGGAGAAAGGAGGGAGAAAAATTTGGAACACAAGGTTTTGCAAGGGTGAATGTGGAAAATTATCTTTGCATGTATTTTGAAAACAGAAAACTATTATTAAAATTTTTAAAAGTTGTAACGAACTATTAAAAGTTATTGGCTTAAGTGAAAACAAAATAATGAATCATATACCACTATAGTTTTGAAGCTTGAAAGGAGCTCAAAAGTCATCTAGTCCAATCCTCTGATTTTATGGAAGAGGAAACAAGTCTAGACAGGTTGAGCTATGTGGCCAAAGCTCTACAAAAAGGGCCTGAGAGTTAAAGTCAAACTGTCTGACCCCAAATTCAGCATCTCTTCTAATGCACCAAGTCTCTAATAAGATACTTTATTAGGTCAACTTTTGTTATTAGAGATATATTACCATTGTACACTTCATCTGTGGTGCAGTGTACCATGGGCCAGAGAACCAAAATAAAAATAACTGCAGTCATCTAGGAGGACTTTTATTAAGGCAGAAATAAAATGTACATTAATAAGTATAACAAAAGATAAGATAAGAGTGTGATGGAGAAAAGAAAAGTCCCAAAGTGCCCAGGGAAAAATATAGTAGGAAGAAATAACTTTGAACTTGAAGTGAGGTGGGACAGGGAAGACTGGAGATGGAGTCACGAAAGAAGTGGGACTTGAAAAAGAGATTTCTGAAAGACAGGGATGAGGAAGGAATGAGGCACAGCCTGAGGAAATGTGTGGAGGCAGGAGACATGTCAAATTCTGGAAGTCATAAGCAGGGTAGTGGGTGTGGAAGAGAACATGTGTGAAAGGGAATAGCAAGAAAGAAGGCTAAAAAGGTAGAATGGAACCAGCTGGCAGAAGGACTTAAATGTCAGGTTTATGCAGAATTACTGAAACCACATAAGCAAAAAGATCACTAAAAGGAAGTTGAACTCTGCATAATTGAAAAACCATTGAAGGTCTTAAAAATCAAATAATGAAACATACACCCTCTTCAAAGCCAGGAAAGCTGAGGGTTACTGGGATAGAATATTGTAACAGATTTGGTTTTGCTTAATTGTTTGTTGTTGTTGTTGTTGTTACAAGAGAATCAATCTAGACTATGGTAGGTGGAACTGTTGAAATTATTGTGATGTAAAGAAAAAAATGCCTCAATAATTTTTTTTTAAATGCCAGGCTAAAGGTTTTTGTTCTATCTTAAACAATGACAGTAACAAACTACTGAGTTTGAGTAGCAGAGTAAAATGATCAGACCTATGTATTAGGAAGATTATTTTGGCAGCTGTGGGGGAAAAAAATCGATTGGAGATACTAGAAGCAGGGATATCAGCTGTGAGTACTAAAATGGTATAGGTGAGAAGTAATAGTAGCCTAAACAAGGTTGATAGCAGAGCCTGAGGAGAAAGGGTGTTGATTCTGTTTGTTTTTACAAAGATAAATGTAGTATTAATTGGAGGGGGAAGTAATCGAGGTGGGGAGCCTCAAAGCTGACTATTTTGTGTCTGAATGCCTGGGAGAGTTGGGATTCCATCTGCAAAAATAGGAAGATTAGATAGGGACAGAAGATAAGTTTAGTTTTAAATGTTTTGAGTTTAAGGTATCTGAAGGAAGTCCAGGTGGAGATATCCAAGATGCAAGATTGACCAAAGGGTTCTTTAGTCAACTCGAACTTGTACAGTAGTAAACCTTTGAGACTTTTAAATGTATCTTGTAAAATATATGGACATGCTCTTTAACAGGTTGGTAAGAAGACTAATGTACCTTCTAATTATTTCAGTGATCAAGACTGACCCCAAGATTAATTGATTGATTCTCATTGTTGTGGGATAACTTTTTTGAGAGGGACCACCTTTTTGCACTGGCTTATAAGAGGAAGCCTCAAAACTCTGTCCACCTTTTATTATAGAGAGTTTTTAATTTAGTAGGGAGGTGTTATCTTTGGGAGGTCTGTCTAGAAGGCAAAAGAGTAATATGGAGAGCTGCTTATGCTTATATAACCTGAAATAAAAGCTTCTGTACCTCAAATTCTTGGCTATTTTCATCTTCCTTTCCCCATTTTCTGCACATAGATAAGAGATTAGAGATCTAAAAGTGGACTTTCTCAGCCCAGGGACAAAAGCATCTAGATTAGGGTTGAGTATCACGAATTCCTAGAGAAGTTCATGGCAGAGACAGATACTTAACTGAGTGGCCTAAGGTGTGAATTCCAGGTCAGTGTACCTACCTTGCAGGGGTATGATCTCCCAGACACCTGGCAGTTATAGTTGGGGAGCTGATGATTAAGAAATGAAATTTCCTGAGTCTTCTCTTTAGTAGGCCTGAGTTTAAGAGTCTTAAAGGAGTAGGTCCTAGCTAGTGTGACTCTGGAAACTAGACTTTTAGCTGGAGAAAAGGAAAATGCTTATGAAACAGCCCCAAGTTTGAGAGTTTGGGAATTTGGCCTTAATAAAACCAAGAGTTTTATTGAACTTGAAGAGTGCTTCACTTGGTGAGAAGAGAGAACTGAGCACATACTGGGAAGGATAAGAGTAAGGAGCTGAAGTCACAACATGGAAGAGCAAGGAATTTGAATTTTGCATTCCTCTATTACATTGAGTTAGACAGTAAGGATCAAATGGCAAGCAGGTCACCAAATGTCGTTTTCTTCTGGGAAAGTCCAAGTCCTCAGGATAGTAGCAGAAAGCTGAATCTCTGTTTAATCCTTCCTTTGAGGTACTTCTCTAATTCGGCATTTGCAGGTTTTAAGGTTAAGTTCAAGATAAGGCTCAAGGTTTATTAGGTTCTAAAATACTTCTGAACTCCCATCAATGAGTTTACTGTTAATAGTTAGTAAATGGATACAATTAAGTTAAAACAAAAACATTTACTAAAATGATATAGCAAGAGCAGTAACTATAAGATAAAATGTTACCCTCCCAAACTTGGGGCACATTCTCCCACAAATGCACACAGCAACAATGGGAAGAGTAGGCAAAAAACAAAAACAAAAACAAAAACAGAATATACTTATGGTGAAGACAACATATATCTCTGTTGCTGAGGGACCTGATGACTTTTTTCTTATCATGGTATCTTCATACTCTTCCCTTATAATGCAAAGATTTTACCAGGCAGATGTTACCTAGACTCCCTGGATCTTCCTTACTCCACAAAGATATTCTTTATTGCTAGGACTATTTCTCTACTGAATTCTTTCTTTTCTGCTGCAAGAGGTAATGATCCTTGAAGCTGCTTCCTGCCTGACTCTTCTATGTTTGTGCCTTTCTGTCCTCCTTCTAAGTATATGTCTTATACTGGTCAAGTAGTTCTACTGCAAAATACTATGGTCTTCCTCTACTACTACCCATTTTCTGATATGGATGCAAGGATCACATTATAAAAAGCTAATCCTGCTTTGACTGAAACTCAATTTTTTTCAGGGCTGAAAGGTTTATCTTTTTTTTTTTTTTTTAAAGACCACCTGGATTATCCAACCAATGGCTAGCTGCCCTTCTAATTCCATCTCTGTATTTCATTTTAATGTATTAATACTGCAATACCTCATCTCTCTGTTACATGTCTCTCTGGTGATTTTGTCAACTAGGTTTAGGAATTCAATTCTAAACTTCCATCTTTATGGGTCTCTGTGGACTGAATGAGAGACTTACCGATCAGAGGGAAGTTCCAACAGTGTCAAGTTCACTTTTCTTTAAACTTCATAACACCACTGTTATTGTGGAAAAGTTTAAGAGTTGGAAAGAAAAGGAGAGGGAAAATAATTATATTTATTGCTTATGGGCTTCAGTTAATCTTTGGATTTTTCTGTAAGTAGAATAAAGGTTCTATTGCATCTGATAGTTGTAGTTTTGCCTTGAGTGCTGAGGATTGGCGGGGGGGGGGGGGGGGGGGGGGGGACCTTGTTATCTCTATCTGTGAAGATCTAAACACAAAATGCTGGATTACACAGCAGAAGCTCTGAGTTGGAGAATAATGAACCAAAGTGTAAGTGATCTTTTGTTGGGGTAGATTCCCAGACTAGAACCCAAACTCTGAAAATAGATCATAGCTCCCTGGTTCATGGCTTACTAACAAGTAATTGAAGATGAGATGTTGTAGTTTGGGAGAAATATTATGACTGGATTATAAATTAAGAAGTTATCTATATAGAGATAGATAGACAACAATAGAACTTGGAGGACACCATAGTTAAGGGGTGGTAGAAAGATGGACCAGTGAAGGATACTAAGAAGGAAAATTATTCAACAGATGGGAGAATTAGGAGAAACAGAAGCCTTGTGAGGAGAGAGTATTCAGGAGGAGTCATTCTACAAAAAATGTCAGGGATGATGAGGGCTGAAAAAAGGCCAATGGATTTAGCCATTAGGTTACTATTGATTTTTAAGAGAACAGTTCCAAATGAGTGATATCAGAAGACAAATAACAAAGGGTTGAGGAGTGAATGGATGGTGAATAAGTAGAAACTGGGAGTGATCTTGCAGTTGAACTGTCATTTATATGTCATTTCTTCCAATTAGAGTGTAAGCTCTTTGACAGCAGGAAATCTCTCAACTTTTTTTTTTTTCTATCCATATTTCCAGGATTTTCCAGAAACACTTAATACTTTTTAATCCATCTGTTAATTCATTCATTCAAGGAATACAGACTAGTCCTTCTAAGCATTTGGGAAGAAAGGTGTAGAAACATAGTTTGGGGAAATGGCAATGGTGAGGAATGGGTTTTTAAGCACTTGAGGAGACCTAACCATGTTTTCAGTCACTGCAGATGGAACAAGTAGCTGGACATTGAAGAGAAGATAGTGAGAGAGTATGATTAATGGATGGAAATAGGAGGGGGTTAGATCAAAATTAGGGATGGAGAGGACGTTAATTTTGATAAGGAGAAGGAACACCTCCTATGAGATTAAAATAAATGAGGAGAATATAGATGATGATTGTAAAGGGGTTTTAAATTGCAGAGTGAGAAATATGAAGACATTCACAATGATGGCTTAAATCTTTTGAGTTAAGTAGCAACCAAAGTTTTCTGCTAAGAGAGAATGATAAAGATATCAGTAAGGGCTTGAAGAGAGAGATGATTTGGAGCAGTCACTTCAATAAGCATCATCTTTTGTGAAGACTTTAGGGAAAAACTTGGCAAGAGTTACCCAGAATGGGAAGACCTGGAGAGATTTAGATGTGTGCTAGTGAAAGAGTAATGGACTCCAATAAAAAAACAGAATATTAGTGTTGAATGGGACCTTAAACATCAATTGGATCATGGTCCTCATTTTAGAGATTAGGAAATTGAGGTCCAGGGAAGGGAAGGAATTTGTCTATGGTCAAACAGTAACAGGCAAAACTCTTCTAGTTTGGAACTGCAATCCAGACAAAAATCCATAGATCCATCAATTTATAAGATGAGAATCAAGAAATTTTACTATATTCCCTAGCATATAATATTCAGCTTAATTTATAGAACTGAATAACAATATCTTTATATTTTATTTTTCCATGAAGCAGAAAGTGCCTTAGAGATATTCTCATTAATGTTCACATAATTCTTAGCTCCCATTTCTACAATATTTTATGGTTTACAAAGCAATTTCCTCATGAGAATCCTGTGAGGTATGTGGTAAATCACAGTGTTATCCCCATTTTACAGAGAGAAAACTGAAGATCAGAGAAGTAGAATGATTTGCCTAGTCACCCAGTCATTGAGGCCACGTTCAGTGCTTTTTTGTATGTTATAGATAGTGGAGAATGAATTCCATGGGAGCAGGGACTGTCTTGCTTTTCTACTTATATCTCCAACATTTCACACAAAGCTTTGCATATAGCAAGTGAATGTTTTTTTTTCATTGATTCATTCATTCATGACCATTTTATAAGTTGAAAACTCTGAGATAGAGATGCTAACTGCCAAAAGATGCCAAAAGATGCCAGTTCTACAGTTAGAGCACTTTCCCCAAAGTAGTAGTGCTGTCATTTATTATCAAATATTATTTAGCAAATAAGCACTCATGTGGATCTGAATCACTGTATCTAAAGCATTTGGGGGTGCCTTTTTTAACCTCTACCAATGCAGATTAGCTCTTCCTTATCTATGTTCAGAGAGTGGCTCAGACTCTAAGACATTAACTTTTCCAAGACTTGGACCTATGTCTCCAGAACTATAAGACCCACTCCCTATCCACTACATAGAATTTCTCAAAGTGTAGTCTGAGAATCATTGGGAGTCTTTTAGATCCTACCATTTAGTCTGCAAAGTCAAACCTAATTTTATAATAATGCTAAGATATTTAAATTTATAAAACAATAAATATTGTTATATGTATATTTATAAAATAGTGATAGAAATAATCTATATAAACAAATGTTCTCTGTGTGTGTGTATCTTCAATGATCTTTAAGAGTATAAAGGGGGAGCAGCTAGATGGCACAGTGATTAGAATACCACCCCTGAAGTCAGGAGGACCTCAGTTCAAATCTGTTCTCAGACATTTAAAATGTCCTGGCTGTGTGACCTGGGCAAGTCACTTAATCCCAATTGCCACAGGAAAAAAAAAAGACTATAAAAGGATCCTGAGATCAAAAATTTTGAGGGCTGCTGCATTATCCTCTACTGTCTTTGTTATAGTGTGAAACTAATACTTTGACTTGCAATTCAATGTTCGATTTTTTTTCTTTAAATACTATAGTTTAAAAAAAGTTAGCAAGCCCATGAATGCATCCCAGAATAACTATTCTATCATTTTTCTTCTTTACTCACAGGAAAAAAGTAAAGTAAAGGTGACATGAAGTTTGAATACAATTTAAACTAATTTTGTTCTACAAAAATTTTTCTTGACTTTCAAATCAAGAATGGGAAATGTTAACGTGGACACAATAAACATAAATCACATTTTAAAATAATCTTTATTTCCATATTATGTTTCACTAAAGGTTTGAAAGTCAGAAAACAAGAAAGAATCAGAAGGAAGTCAAATGGGAGGAAGAAAGACCAACAGGTAGAAAAAGAAATGGGAAAGGTGAATTAATGTAGTGAGAAAGTATTTATTAAGTGCTTACTGGATACAAAGCACTGTGATAAGTGCTAAGATACAAACAGAAAAAAAAAAGCAGTTTTTTTGCTTTTGTGGAAATCACCTTCTAATGGGACAGAAAGCACATATGGAAGGTTTCAGTGGCAAATCACATGGAAAGACCCTAAGGTTCACAGGGTTTAATCATACCATGCTTTAATGCCTCTATTCCCAGGACTCTTACTTGTCCTCAATTGACCCCATCAGGGTCTGAGGTAGATGGTGACTGGCACATTCTGCCTCCTGCCCCTTGCTTGCTGATCCAGCTAAGCCCACCCAGCTGACTCATGCGAGGAAGTAGTTTGGCTGTTGCTGAAGAAGGCTGACCCTGTCTCTCCAAGAGTTGCTTGCCCAGGTAATGGCTGTAAGGGCTAGACTGAATACTCCTGGGGCTTCTCTGTCTCTTGGTGGCAGCTGGTCAGCAATTGTTGGTGATGTTAAGGAACCAGGAACCTGTCTCCACAGTGGTTTTTCCTGTCACGGATACCTGCAGTAGCTGGATTACCAGTAGCTTTGGGGAGCATTGGTAATTCCCAACAACTTGGGAATTTCAGTCTTCCAAGAAAGATGATAGCCAAGGTAGTGATTTAAATTGCCTGGATACAGATAAATAGACCTTGTAGACTGAAATGGAGGGAGAACAGAAAGAAAGAGGAAATATCAGGGAGCCCAGAATTCCAGCAGATTCTGAATTAGTAACTAGTTCTATCATATGTTCTCTTCTCATGGATGTGTGTTCAGACTGCTGTCATCACATCTAACTATCAATTGTTTACAAACCTTCCACTGTTTTTGGCCTTTAAAATATCTACAGCTGCAGCTCTTCTCTGAATAAAAGAGCTGCAGCAACCCACCAAGAGGAAAATTATTACCTGGGATGTAGTTGTAGGACCAAAGTAAATTTTTTTTTTATCCCTCCTCTATAGTATTCTACACCTCATTGGTGACAAACAGGTATCAGCTACTTTTATCTAGTCATGTGCTTAATTTAGTTGGTGGCTCAAGAAAGAAATCATACAAGACAAATTTTATTACAAGTAATATAGTTAAAATGCAATAAAAATTCATCATAACTTTTTTCAAGCTCCAGTTATAAGCCATAGCAAAGCAGTTGCCTAGGACACAACACTAGGTAAATGAGAGGACACAATGAAGAATATCCTTTAATATTACCCCTAATAAATGCACATCTTTTTAATGTCAAAAAATCCTGCCTTCTTGGTACATAGATAAGTATTTTGTGATAAGTCAAGTCACTTGTGTTATATTGAAGGCTTAAAACCTCTGGGGAACAGTAACCTACACAGGTGTAATTTTCTAATCTTGTTTGGGATTCACAAATGCTTGTCTTGGCTCTGACCCACAGTCATTGTGTTCACACTGAAGGGAGATGAGATCAGTTATGCTTTGCAGAAATAGGAAGAAATAGGACTAAAGGATGGATGTTACAGGGAGAAAGGTTTTTGTTCAATATTACTCATAACTTGCTAATAACCTAAAGTGCTTCATTTATATATCATTTTAAGATTTGCAAAACAATCTCTTGAGAGCAACCTTGTAAGATAGATATAGTAAATATTATCCCCATTTCATAGATGAGGAAATTGAGGTATAAATGACTTGCCTATGGTTTCATGAGGCTCTATTTAAATTTAGGCTTCTTAACCATAAATTTAGTGCTATATCTACCACATAATAGTTCTCTCTCATCATAAGGAAAAATTTCTTAACAAGAATGATTGGGTTTGGGGTGAGGAGTGAAGTAAAGAATTGTGCCACTGGAAGCTTTTAAATAGAATAGGCTAACCACTTTTTATAGACATTGTGGACTAGATTCAAACTTTAGATAGGATTCGGACTTAAGTGATTCCCAAGGTCTCATCCTACTTTGCAATTCTATGAATTCATGATTGTAAGGTTGGTTGGTTATAAGGACATTCACTAGTGAAATTAATTCAGTCCAAGTACATACCTCCCTCTGTCCTGGCCAAGCCCTTGGAAAGGACTATCATAATTTTTGGATGTTAAGTCCTAAGTCAAAAGCATCAACTTTTAAATTACTTATGAATATAATCCATGGTCATGAACTTCCTAAAACTCCTAAGATCTGGTCCATCTAAGTTCCTGGTTCCTTCCAAAGCAAATATCTTCCTAACTTATTATCTATTATCCATTGTTATTATCTATGATTTATCCTGTATATATCTCATTTGTACACAGTGGCTTTCATGATACCATTCCATTAGACCATGTGCTCGTTGAAGGCAGGGATTGTTTTTGGCTTTTTTTGTATTCCCACCATTAATACAGTGTCTGGCATATAGTAGGCACTTAAATGCTTATTATATTTGAATTAAAATACATGGTAAACTAGAAGTAATTTCAAAAGGAAGGCACCAATAGTGGGAAAAGAGGTGGAAATACTTGGCTTCTTGAAGAATGTGGAATTTGAGCTAAGTCTTGAAGGAAGCCATAGAAGTCAGGAGACAAAGGGATGCAAATCTTAAATGATATATAAAGTCATGTTCCAGGAACAGCAAGAGGCCAGTCTTGGTGTAGAGAGAAGACTGGCAAGGCAAGAGAAGACCCAAATATGAAAGGTTTTAAAAGCCAGAGGATTTATGTTTAATCCTGGAAGTAATTGGGAGCCATTGGAATTCACTGTATAGTGGTGGGGAAGGTGACATGGTCAGATCAATGCTTTAGGAAGATTGCTTTGAGAGCTAAGTGGAGGATGGAATGGAATGGAGAGAAACTTAAGGAAGGCAGACTAACAAGGAGGCTTTTTGCTCTATTCCAGGTATGAGGTGATGAGAGCCTGAATAAAATGATGGCGATGTCAGAGGAGAGGAGGGGGAATTTTTGAGATGTTACAAAAGTAGAAATGACAATACTAGGAGACAGATTGGATATATGTGATGAGAGGAAGTGAGAAGCTGAGGATGATACCTAGATTTTGAAACTTGATAATTGGTAGTAGGGTAATTCCCTTAGTGGTAATAGGGGAATTAGGAAGAGAGGAGGGTTTGAGAAGGGAAATATAATTAGCTTAGTTATGGACATGCTGATTAAGATTTAAGGTAATTAACAGTTTGGCTCAAGAGATTCAAAACTTTGCTCCTTGAAAATGAGAATGAATCAAATAGAAATCAATGATTCCATGAGGCAACAAGAAATATGAAAACAAAGTCAAAAGACTAAAAAAAAGAATAAAATGTAAGTTATCTCATAACAAAAACAAATGACTTGGAAAATAGAACAAGGAGAAAAAATTTAAGTATCTTAAGACTACTTGAACACCATCACCAACAAAAGAGAGCATAGATGCCAAATTCTAAGAAATCAAGGACGACAACTCCCCAGATCTCTTAGAATGAGAAGATGAAGTGGAAATAGAAAGAATCCACTGCTTTCTGAAAGAAACTCCAAAATGAAAACTCTCAGGCACATGATAGTCAAAATCCAGAACTTCCAAGTCAAATTAAAATACTGCAAGCAGTCAGAAAGAAAAAAAATCAAGTTTATTGAAGGGGTAGGGATAGATGGGTAACATGGTTAAACCTGTGCTTTAGGAAAATCACTGAAGTGGATGAATGGAATTAAAAGTGGGGAGAGACTTGATGCAGGCAGACCCACCAGAAGGTTATTAAATAAGCCAGGCATGAGGTGATGAGGGCTGGCACCGGAATGGTGACAGTATCAAAGGAGAGAAGGGAATAAATTCAAAAGATGGCTTCAAAGGTGAAGTTGTTAGGCCTTGCCAGCAGCATGAATGGCAGGGGTGGGAGGAGTGAGAGACAATGAGGAATCCAAGATAATTCTAGGGGTGAAATCTCGAGGGGCTTCAGAAAATGTACAGTGTAGGGGAGGAAAGACCTGGGTGTCTACTAGACTGTCAGGTGTCTGACAGTTGGAGATGTGAGACTGGAAGTCAGCAGAGAGTTTGGAGCAGGATAGGTACATTGGGGAATCATCAGCATAGAGTTGGGAATTAAATCCTTGGGAGCTGATGAGGTAACAGAGAAGAAAAAAGTGCTAAGAACAGAATCCTGATGGACACTTACAGTTAGATAGCATGATCTGGAAAAGGAAACAGAGAAGCAGTGGAGAACCAGGAGGAAAACCAGGAGAGAGGTATCTCAAAAACCCAGAAGCAAAAGAGGTCAAGGTCGTCAAGAAGAGTATTTTCTGAAGAACTGAGAGGATGGAGTCAAGGATGCATGTACTTGGCAAGGAAAAAAGGTTACCTCTTTGTCTATAATAGGAGTGAAGGAGGACGTAGCAGGAGAAGACATCTAAGTGATGTGAGATTATGAGATGAGGAGAAGGGAGCTCTCAGCAAATGGCCTCAGCATTTTTCAGTAAAAGAGTTATTTAATTCTCCTTTACCTTAGCATTTTTATTGTCCTGCATTAAAACCTCGTGGAATCAAAATGTTTTAGTAGAGGCCAACCTAAAGAAATGGTTATTTCACATTTCATAGTATCTAAGGACAGGCCTGTTGTTGGTTTCAGAGGGTCATTTAGGATCCTTTTATAAATATCAGACCCCAGCTGGGAGTGTCCCAACTTAAATTCATTCCCACAGCTAATAACTATTGTAAGAAAAGCACCATTCTGAGGGACCAATCATTTTTACTCTTGCTTTACTGTACCCGACACGGTCTTCAGAAGACCCATCTTTTGAGTCCCTGTTTGATCATTTACAGATTGGATGACTCCTTAATCACTTTTCTCATCTGTTAAATGAGGGATAATACATTACCTACCTCATAGAACTGTTGTGAAGAAAATGTCAATTAAACATAAGGCCTTATAAAAAAGATGTGGTTTCCCTGTTTCTACATTCTTATGTAGAATGTATATATGTATGTACTACTCAGTCACCTAACTGAAATAGAGTATATAATCTTGGGTCCTTAAAGGCTGTGGTGAATGAGATCTGAAAGGTTTTACCAAGCTAGACAATGGAGAGTAAGGTCTGGTCAGATTGAGTCTACTATTTGAGTGCCAGTGAAACCAAGAATGGAAAAGCATACCACCAATAGGTTGGCTTCCAGGTGATGACATTTTTGGCCATAGCAATTCATGAAATAAAGAAAATGATACATTTTTAGGTGCCCCTAAGCCCTGTATGGTTATCTTCTACTAATGTTTCAGGGGCTCAGAACAAAATTCTTGTATGATGCTCAGATCAAAGTCATTTGACTCTGATTCTAAGGAATTTGGTAGAAGAAGAACTTATTGTTATTATTATTATTCTGGGCCCTCAGTAGATGTGTTTTATAGCATCTTCAGGAGCAACTGTTTGATTGCAACAGAAGTTTATTGCTTCCCAAGGTAGTTGAAGGTATTGGACTGGAAGCATTGCTATTACCAAGGTCCTCAAGTTCAAGGTCCTGGGCTTTCTCAATCAAGATCTGAGGGAAATGATGGTCATAGTCATGGTGGTGGTTTATCTTGACTGGCATCTGCTTCCTCCTGTCTCTCTTGCTGCTTCAGATAGAATTGTCTATCAGAGTGGAAAAAAGTAGAGATAGTAGTATGTACAACATGGTAGATACTGAGGTGCTCCTTCCCTCATGTTTCTCCCACTTCCCAAATGGACAAGCAGGCTTACTCCTTGTTCCTTACTATGAGTTCTAATCTGTCCCTTTGTCAGAATCACTCAGCAGCTACTCCCTTTTATAGGTTCATTCTGTTTGTCTGTAATGCCCAGGTCAGATGCTTGTTATAGTCTTCTGTTAGCCTCCAGGTTATTTGGTTCCTTTTCAGGGAGTTCAATATCTGGCTCACAGTCTTCCTCTCTACCACAACCCATACTCTTTGGTTTTTGAGTAAACGTGATGTCTTTTCAAATATTTTAGTCTTTATTTTTTAAAGCTTTTTATTTTCAAAACCTATGCATGGACAATTTTTCAACATTGATCCTTGCATAACCTTGTGTTTCAGATTTTCTTCTCCTTCCCCCCATCCCCTCCCCCAGATGGCAGGCAATCCAATGTATGTTATACAGGTTAAAATATATGTTAAATCCAACATATGTAAACAAAATATCTTAATCTTCCAGTTCATCAACTTCAATTCTTTGCTCCTAATTGCTATTTTCATATTCTCTATCACCATCACTCATTAACTTTTCCTTATTTGAGGTTTATGCTATCCAAACTTATCACCGAATCAAGAACTTGATGTCCTTTATCTATCTATTCCCAGAAAATTCTCTTGCTCTCATACTAGGGGACTTTAACGCATGAATTAATGATTCCTAAGATATAACAATTTCCCAGTTCATCAATCCATTTAGTTACCATGAATTACCCTTTTACTTCATGCTTACAAAGTCATGTTGATTGGGTCTACTACAAATTTATGCTATTTAATCTTAAGTAGCTCCTCACTGAAGTGCAGAAATCTAAAATCAAATCACTATTCCACTTTCCATATGGTCTATTATAAATATTTTTATTTTTTCTGAGTCTTCTCATGGCACTTTCTTCCCTACACTTTCAGCAAGACTTCAGTATATACTTCACTGAAAAAAAAATTGAGGCCATTTGGTAAGATCTCCCTCTTCTCTCCTGCTCATCACATGTTACTTAAATTTCATCCCCTAGTATCTTCTACTTCACTCTTATCTTGTATTAAGAGTGGCCTTTCTCCTTTCTAAGATAACTCCCTCTCTATGTATCCTAGATTCCTTTCCCTCATGTCTTCTCCATGAGATTGTCCCCACTAACATTTTTACTCTCTCTAATCTTCAATCTTTCCCTATCTATTGGCTCCTTACTGGCATTTTACCAAATGCTTCTTATGCCAAAATTTTCTTGGCTAGATCCTATTTTCTTATATGTATTGTAACTCTACTACAATGTAAGCTCATAATATATAGAATGTAGAAGTAGGTAGAGCAAAATCTCCAGTTTTTTCTTAGAGCAGTGGTTCTCAAAGTGTGATCCATAGAATCTTGGAGGGGAAGGTCTCTGAAACCATTTCAGAGGGTCTAATAAATTCAAAAGTAGTTTTTATTTCTAATATGATAAATATCTATAAATATAACTCACATTAAAAAATTCTTTGGACAGATTCTCAATAATTTTTAATAGTAAAAAGATACTTAGAACAAAAGTTTGAGAACCATTGTCTTAGAAGACTTGTACATTCCAATTTATACCATAATTAACTATCCTAGTCATCATCCTTAAAATCAACAGTGAACATTTCTTGAGGCTATGTAGAAGTCATTGTAAGGCCTTGGGGATTTAAAAAAGCATATCTATAACACAGTTCCTGTTGAGAGAATAACAAAATTTAGTTGAGAGACAATGTCTACAATATATGGTAGTATGTATTAAATGCAAGGTAAGTGGTAAAGACAATAAATGCTTGTGGAATTCAATGGAAGAAATGATAAATCATGCCTTGGGCAGTCAAAAAAATCTCCAAAGAAAAGCTGCTGTGATTTGGGCCTTAAAGGATGGATAGAACTAAGAAAGGTATGGTGACAGTAAAAGAAATGGTTGTAGCCTAGAAGTCTAAATGTACTGCCAGGATTTAGTGAGTACCTATTGAGTTCTTAGCTCCATGTTAGTTTGGAAGGAATTAAAGATGTTTTAGATTGAAAACTGGTTCTGGAGTTAGGAAAATATGAGTTTGAATCCTCATTGAGGATCACACAGCTATTATGTACAGGCATATTTTCTCAGCTTTATTTTCCCAATATATAAAGTGGGCATAATAATAGCACTAAATCACAGGAATATTGCTAGGGTCAAATGAGATAATATATGTTTATTATTTTGCAACCTTAAAATGTATATACATGTCAGTTATCATTATTAATACTTTTAGAGATGTAACAAAAGTATAAGACATTCTCTCAAGTACTGTGAATGTACTGAGAATGCAAAAAAAGGGGGAAAATAGTTCTTGCTCTCCAGAAGCTCTTAATTTAATACAAAAGATAACATGTAAATAACTATGTACAGATAAGATATACAAAGGTTGGTGTGAGATTATCAATAGAAGGAAGATGTGAATATTAAGGTAGATCAGGAGAGGCTTCTTGTAGAAGGTAGAATTTTGGCTGGGATATGAAGGAAGAGAAACCAGGATACAGAGATTAGGAAGAAGAGAATTCCAGGCATAGGGAACTGGTAGAAAAAATACATATAGTTATGAGATGTATGTGAGGAACAGCAAGGAACCCAATGGCACTGGATTGAAGAGTTTCTGGGCTAGAGTAGGGAACTAAGATATATAAGAAAGGCTATCCTGGAGACAGCTTTAATGAGAGAGCCAACTGTTCCATTTTTAGCACCAGCAATTACATCTCAGAGATTATCATAAATCAAGGTTTGATTTATTGTTTTTTGATTTCATAGACTTAAGAAAGTTTTAATAATATAGATTAAACATAAAAGTGTATATGCATATATTTCCCCCCCTAGAAAGATAGGTTGTTAAACATTTACCCCAACATGGTGGTATTGTTCTTTAAACAGTGCTTGAGCTTAGAAAGAATATGGTAGAAGGTTTAAGAAATCACCAGTAGATTAGAGGCCTGGGAACTGTAGGCTAATAATAACTGGCATTTATATAGCGATTTCAGTTTTGAAAAATCTTTACATCCATTATCTCATTTGAGACTTACAACATCCATGAGTATAAGAATACTAGAAAAGTTATGAGAGGGCCAGGTTATATAAAGGGCTGTTAATGCTGGACGGTTTTCTATTTGATCCTGGAGGTGAGAGCACTACTGGAATTTATGAAGTAGAAGAGAGATAACATGGTCACATATATGTTTTAGGAAGCTAATTTTGACAGTTGAGTGGAAGATGGACTGGAGTAGGGAGAAACTGGGGCAGTGAGACCAAGGGGAGGAAGGTCTACATGACAGTGGTGATAGTATCAGAGGAAAAAAGAGGCATAATGTGAGAGACATTTCAAAGAATTGACAAGATTTGGCAACAGGTTTGACATGGAAAGATGAGGGAGAAGAGGAGCTGAAGATGACACCTTTTGAGCCTGAGCGACTGGGAAGATGGTGGTACCCCCAACAGTAACAGGAAAATGAATTTAGGTGGAAAGATGATGTATATAACACCCAGAGAGGAAACTAGTACAGGTTAAACTGGGCTTGGGCTCCAGATGCTTGTATCTCCTACAGTACAGGAAATACTTTCTCTTAACCTTTTCCTTCAAGGTTGAACAGGTTGTGCTCCTCTTCCAACTGCATCTGGAAGTGATGCCTTATTCAGGTTGAGTTGCCTAGCCTGGGAACCTCAAGCCAGACTCACAGGTTAGTGTGAAATCAGTGTGGAAGGTGGTTTGCTTCTGACCTCACTAAACCTCTGAAACCTGAGTAAACTCAATTCTGGTTCTTTCTAATAACTGTTTTCTATTCTCCCTTCATTCATTCAACAAGTATTGATGAAGTAATAACTCTGATTCTTCCTAACAACTATTTTCTACTCTTCATTCATTCAAGAAGTACTGATGAAGCAACTACTATGTATTAAGCATAGGGGAAACAAGAGACTATAATTAATTAGGAGTCCCCGAGGTGTTCACATTCTAGGGCAGCAGTGGGGAAGAAACATATATAGAGAAAATTAAATGTAAAAAACATCAAAAGTTAAAGGGAGGAGGGCTTTAGTCACTGTGGGTTCTGGAAGGCTTTCTTTAGGAAGTAATACTTGAGTTGATTTTTGAGGGAATTGAGGATTGATCCTTTGGAGCTATAGTGAGCATGGAGTGCTTTCTAATTATGAAGCATAAGAGTCTTTGCAAAAGAGCAGGTGTCCTGGGGCTGGCAAGCAGTCCAGCTTGGTGAGAACCTAGAGTGGCAGAGTGATTGATGGGGAAGGAGAATGACCTTCTATTTTGGAGCAGTGGAAAGATCCTGGGTTTTGTGGGAGGATCTGAATTTGAATTCTGACTTTGCCACTCCCTGGCTTTGAGCCTCTGACATGCTCTCTGGGCCTTGGTGCTCTCATCTTTAAAGTGGGAAAGGTAGAGGAGATGGCCTCAGAGTTCCTTTCAGCTTTAAATCAATGATGCCAGACTGGTAAAAATCTAGCATCTTACTTCTTCTTCTTCTTCTTTTTTTTTAAATGTAGATTTTTATTTATCAGATATATGCATGGTAATTTTACAGCATTGACAATTGCCAAGCCTTTTGTTCCAATTTTTTCCCTCCTTCCCTTCACCCCTTCCCCCAGAGGGCAGGTTGACCAATACACGTTGAATATAGCACCTAACTTCTTTCTGCAATTTAGCTTTCTCCTAAAGACTCTTGGCACTTTCATGATGGACTTGCTCTGTCTATCACATTCCCTGACACTTAGGTCCTCCAGCAGTCAGTGGGCTTTCCCCCCTTTTCCCTGACCCACTGCCATTCTACAGTCTTTCAGATCCTTCCTCTTCCACCAGCACTCAGGAAACCTCTTTCAAACTTCACAATTAATTCCAATCTGCACAGACCTTGATTGTTGCAGTCTGTGGATTTCCAAGTCACTCTTCCTTTTTCCCAATAAATTCAATCTCTAGCTCATGGGTGGCTCCATTACATAATCCTTGCCTCCCAATTCTCCAGCCTCCTGAAACCCATTCACTACCTCTGCACCTGTTTATCACTACTAGAGATGAATTAACCTACCTTAGAACATTTCTCTCTTTCAGACACACACACAGACACAGACACACACAGAGACACAGACACACAGACACACTCTCTCTCTCGCTGGCTTCTCCCTCCCAGCTGAAATCCCAGAGTTTCTGGTTACGACTGTAACAGTAGCTGGCTGTTACAGACCGCTTTGTAATTGCAAGTGGCTTTACTGACTCCTCACTTGATACATTCCTGTGAGCTGTGGAGCCGCAAGTTACACTATCCTTACTTTCCAGACGAGGAGCCCCGATCTCAAATGCGGCTTCCCCTCAAGTAAGGGACTTGCTCAAGGTCACATAGCTAAGCCACCGGGAAACGGTAAGTAAGTCCTGGCTTTAAGACACCCAAGTCCAAGGGAGTTTTTTACGTACCCATGTAAGAGGCTTCTTGTTAAGGAAATTGCCGTCAATGGCAAGGCTGAGACACGTACAGAAGCCGTTGCAATAGAAAGTGGGATGTGTAAGGTGCCGCACCTCACAGACCCAGGTGAGCATGAGAAGTAGGGGCAAAGTGCTTGGGGGAAAGGGGCTCAGAGCGGGGAGAGACCAGCTCGCCAGGAGGGGAGTGGCACTGGGACGGGACCTGAAGGAACCGGGAGGAAGATCCGTTCCCAGAGTCCTGACAAAGAAAAACATGTGAGCCAGCTGTGGAGAAGTGAGCAGAGACCCAGGGTGGAGGGCACAAGGCCAGGTAAAGTTAGAGCTTGAATGAAAAAAACAAAAACAAAAAACCACGGGTTTTGAAGCACGGGATTACTTTCTGGTCCTGGCTAGCTGACACTTTAAGGAAGGCACGTGAGATGGGGTCTCAGTTTCCTCATCTGTAAAATGGGGATGCTAACATTTGCATCTTCATTTTCAAAGAGCAGTGAGGAAAGCATTTTGCAAATGAGTTTGTGGTTGAATAGCTACGGGGCTGCCTCCAGTGACACTGAAGTAAATCCAACCCCCAATGCCTCAGTTTCCCCATCTGTTAAATAAGAGATAAATCAGCTCTTTCTTTTTCTTAGCCCCTGCACCACCTAAAGGAGCTCTTGGAGGTAGGAAAGAGCTTCTAATTGTTGGTCTCCCACCTCACGAAGTCCTCCTCCCACTTTGGCTTTGGCCTTTTGTACCGGCCTCACGTGACCCTCTAGGCGGCTGTTTCCCCCCCCTACTCTCTTCCCACCACCCCCCGCCACGCCCCGCCCTCTGGCCCTTCCCCCCGCGAGGCGCCTTCGCCCTCCCGGCTCTTCCGGCTCCCGGGCCTCTCCCCCACTCTGGCGCTCACCCTACCTCCCTCCTCCCTCTCCGCTGCCTTTCCGGCTCTTCCCACTCTCTACCCCCGCCCCCCGTCCCCTCCACGACCGCCGTTCCCTCGCGACCGTCTCCCTCCCCCCGCGGCTGTTCCGCCGCCCCGCCTCCCCTCCCCCCGCCCCAAGCTCACTGTCTCCAAGATGGCGGCCGTGTCAGTTTGGGGCATCTCCGCCGTCCGGCCTGGGGCCCCGGGATCCAGGCTCTTCACCGCCTCGGTAAGTAGCTGTGGAGGCACCCGGTGCCGCCTTCCGCCGCCGAGTCCACGGCTGAGCTGCCTCGGGAGCCACCTGGCCGCCCCTGGGGTCCGCGGGCGGCTGCAGGCCCCGTCGCGGCCTGCGCCGCCTCCCGCTGCTCTGCGCCAGGCCTCGGGCCGGGGCGCCGCGGCCGCCCCCTCGCGCCGAGCCGGCGCCCGGCTTCCCCTGCCGCTTCTCCGCGCGCCGGGCTGCCTGCGCCTGGTCCAGGCCCCGGCTCCAGCCCCGCGCTCCCCGGGCCCTCCGCCCTGCCACCCGCCGGCCGGGCCCGGGTCCCGGTCCCAGGCCCGGGGAAAGGAAGAGAACGAGCGAGCGGGCGGGCGGCGCAGGCCTTGGAGTCGCAGGCTGGGCTGGGCTACCCCGGGGATCCCGCTCCTCCGGCCCTGCCTCCGCCTTCTCTCACCTCCCGCCAGCCGACGGAGCCCCGGAGTCCCCTGTCCGGGCCCGACGCCCGGCACCGGCACGGCCGGGATCGTCCGGGGACGGGGCCCCGGTAGCGGGGGGCGGGTGACAGGCGGGCGGGTGTTGTGGTGCGGAGGAGGCAGCACGTGTGTTGTGGTGTCTGTCGGGCTGTCAGTCCGGGTCCGTGCGGGTGGCGGGGGCGACGGGCAGGGGCTGCCTGTCAACGCCGAGCTCGGGCTTGGAGAGGAACTGTCCGACCTGTCAGCCCTCCCTGAAGCCCGGGCATCCCCTGGCCCGAAAGGCGCAGCCGGGCTCCGGCGTGCGCGGGGCTCGGGAGCTCCGGAGGTGCTGGGCTCGGGAGATGCTGCTCCACGTGATTTCATTGTTAACTTACTCCTCTGTTTCTGTTTTGACCTGATGGGAAGGGCGGAATGACTCGTTAGCAAGAAGCGGGGCTTGCCTTTTAAAGTTTGTAAAGTTGTCGTCCCTCTTTCTTTAAAAAGTGGGGGTGAGGGGGAGGGACTGCGAGTGATGATGCTCTTCCAGGTAAAGTGCTACACTTTCAGATGTACGGGCATCAAGTTTTGAGACGCTGCATCCAGAAGGCATGGGAGCGAAGGAAAACCCTTGTTGGAAGATTGAGGAGTTGTCACTCATTGGCTTACCTGAATGGTTCATTAGCAGGCAAATCCCAGTTTCTTAAAATCAGTCTGAAGCATCGTTATGCTAATTCTAACATATACATAATCAAATTTACTGAATTGATCCAGTTTAAAAAAAATTTTTTCCCTTACCGAAATGACAAGCATCTATCTTTGAGGAAAAAAAAAATCTTGTTAGGTTCAGGAGAACTAAATACTTTTTCTACTTACTTGTATGTCATTACTTTGTCTTTTGGAGGTAATCATTTGTCTCCTTTTAACTTTAATGTCTTAATTAAGAATAGTTGCTGAAGATCCTTTTTTTTCTGTTTATATTTACAGTGTCATTTATAAGTGCTTGATGAGACGTTAAAGTAATACTAGTTTAAGTATCAGCTTTAAGTAAAACACTTTTTAGGTGATGTCAACTTAGATTTGAAATGTATTATTATTATTTACCATTTTCAAAATGTTAGCAAGAAAAGAATAACAAAATTTGACTCACTAGAGGCAGTTTTGGCATGTTTTTAATCTGTTAGTTAAGGACATGTTTCTGTCTGGACAACAGCCTGAGAATCTTGAGGTCATATTTGTGTGACTTCTCCCTCCTTTATTATATGTTAAAACCAGTCATTAAATTTTTTTCTGTGCTCTACAGTTGACATGGAGGTGATTTGCTAGTCTTATCACTGCTATTTCTTTGATCCTGGACAAGTCCTTTAAAACCTCTGAATTTTATTTGCAAACTAGATGCTAATATTTTCCTTTTGATAACTAGTGGGTCATGTTTAGCTGATGGTTCATAGTGTGTGAGTTTTTATAGAAGTTCAGGATAAATTAAATTATTGCTTGCAAAGTATTTTAAGCATCCAAAAATAGTAAAATAAAACAACAAAATAACTTTTTTGTTTTGGCTTTTATTACTTTATTTGAGTTGTCTAGTATATTTTGTTGCTTCCATTTAGGACTCATAATAGTAACGTACTTGAAACAAGATTTGAATTTACACGTAAATTGTGTTTCCTTTTTTTTTAATATGTGAAGTAATAAGGTTTTTAAAGTTTGATTTTATATTAATTGAGTGATATGACCAGTCTAAAAATTCTGGAATTCTTTTGGAGATGGAAGATTCACTGTTGATTTCATTGCAGGATTCTTTCCACTAAATCTGTCCATTTGCTGAAGTATCGAATGTTTTCTTGGGGGAAGATATCAAGGAGCAGCTCAGTTGCAATTCACAGACTGGTGAGCAAGGGTTGTAGAAGATAGCTTAGCTGGCACCCTTCACGGAATTCTGAATTCATTGATTGTTTTCAAACTGTTATTACCTTTTTGTTGGTGTTTAGGACTGATTTGGAACATTTTTACTGGAAACATCTTCTTTATAAGGTATCAACACTGGGTTAGACACATAAGTGCTTATTAAATTATCTATATCTCTATGTTTAGATATATGTGTATATTTTGGGGCAGATTGACATGAAACTGACGTTTTGATTTTCTTTCAGGTGTAAGGTACACATTTTTCTCATGTGAGTCTGGACATCAAAAGGAGCTGTGAGATGATCTGATTTCTGTGCACCTTTTGAGGAAAACCCTATCTCTGCAGTGCTCTTTAGGAATCTATTGGGAAATATGCAGACATTTCAAACATTACATTGGTTTGGTTTTTAAATTAGAAGCGGAAAAGTGTTCTTGTTTCTGAAAGGAGGAGGGATTCAGGCCAGAAAACTGTATGCTATGGTTAACTGGTTCCCAGCCTCCGAGAATCTTTTTTTCCATGGTGTGAAACATATTCAGCATCAGGATAAGGGATAACGACTCTATGGATATACAGAATTCTTCACCATGGTAAAACTCGCTAACCCGCTGTATACGGAGTGGATTTTGGAGGCGATCAAAAAAGTGAAGAAGCAAAAACAGCGTCCTTCAGAAGAGAGGATATGCAATGCCGTGTCTTCGTCCCATGGCTTGGACCGGAAAACTGTTTTAGAGCAATTGGAGTTGAGTGTTAAAGATGGAACAATTTTAAAAGTCTCAAATAAAGGACTCAATTCCTACAAAGATCCTGATAATCCTGGGCGAATAGCACTTCCTAAACCTCGGAACCTTGGAAAGTTGGATGGCAAACAAAATGTGGATTGGAATAAACTTATCAAACGGGCAGTTGAAGGCTTGGCCGAATCCAGCGGTTCAACCTTGAAGAACATTGAACGTTTTTTGAAAGGTCAGAAAGATGTGTCTGCATTGTTTGGGGGCAGTGCTGCCTCTGTCTTTCACCAGCAGTTACGATTGGCTGTCAAACGTGCCGTTGGCCACGGCAGACTACTTAAAGATGGACCTCTTTATCGGCTCAACACTAAAGCGGCCAATGTGGATGGGAAAGAGAGTTGTGAGTCTCTTTCCTGTCTACCTCCTGTGTCTCTCCTTCCTCATGAAAAGGATAAGGTAAGTGTCATGTGCCTTAGCATTCTTTTATAGAGGGTAAAATAAGAAGATGCAAATAACACCATAACTGGCCTAGTGTGTTTTTGTGCAACATTGGGATTTGGGATCTTTTTTTGCAGTTATTAATGCTGTGTTTTATTTCTTTTGGGTAAGTTTAGTATGAGATCATTAATAGATAATAATTTATTTTCTCATATTTGGAAATACTTCATTTTATGCTTCAGTTGGGGAATAATGATGATAATACGATTCTGCCTAAAATGCATATTTTTCAGGATATTTAGCGTGTCATTAAAAAGGAACAAAACTTTAAAACTTCTGACAAGTAGTACTTCGGATCTATTTTGATATGGAAGATGACCTGCTGATCATTGGATACCAGAGAGTAAAGGAATTCCAAATTTGAATCCTATGTTGAGTGTCATGTTTATACTGAAATTGTGATTGACTTTCATGGCAAAGAGTAGTATCTAATGAAATTTGCCTTTTAGTCACATGACAGTTTTCAGTGTCACATCTTTGTAAGTGTTCTGGTCCCTTTATCATGGACTGTCTTGCTGTTTTAGTATGTTTTCCTTATCCTGATTTAATGGATTTTTAGCATATGAAATAGTTAAACATTTTAGTGATTTTGAGTTGCAGTGGAAATGTATTTTTTTTTTTTTTTGTTTGTTTGTTTTTTAGCATAGACTTTGCATTTTACATTAGAGTAACTGAAAATATATCTTCTTTGGGTAAATTATATTTGTGAAAATTTCAAGGATAACAATGTAGGGGTGATTTGAATTTGTTTCCTCAACTATGTGTGTTTTATTTATTTTATTAATAGCTTCACAAACTGAAATTGGCTTTTAGAATTCCCACATAACAAAGATTAGTATAAAATTAGTATATTAGGATTGTAAGTTTCTCTTTTACTTAAAATCTTGGATACTACTTCTAAGATCATTAAGTTAAAAACAAAAAGTAGAAAAATATCTAAATTTGACCTAAATTCATGCCAGGTATTATGGCCCACCATATGCAGACTTTTAAAAAGCTATTGAAAGGTTCTTTTGTTGATTAAGCAGAATTTATTTTAAAAATTTCCATTTAATCCTATATAGAAGTGGCACCATTATTTTTGTCTCATTATTTTGTTTTATTCATTATTTTTTTTTTTACTGAAATTAGCCTCAAAAATTAATCTAGTTCAGTCAAATATAAAAATACTAAGTATCCTAGTCATAATATTATTCATCATTTGAACACATGTTGAACATGTGGTAAAAATTCAAGGTGAGCAAAGAATTGAAATATTTGATTCCATATTTCAAGAACTTTACCTGTAAGAAGCATAGTCAGACTTGAGAATTGAAGGCAAAATTTAGATGAAGGAAATTTTGAATACTACTATTTTTGTTGAGTGAAGTAATTGATATGTAATCTGTAGTTTGTCCATGTTAATTTTTCATTCTATGTTTAAATATGATTTATTTTGTTAATATAAGCAACTAGTTAATGTAGATTAAATGGTGTTTATCCTATGAATGAAGATTTGTAATCCAAAGGTTAAATAAAGCTAGAAGAGACTATACAGATTATCTAATTCAACTTCCTTATTTTTTAGTTGAGGAACTGTGTCCCTTAGCCCTTAGTTAACTAGGAACAAAATTGGGACCAGACACCAGTTTTGTTTTATTATTTTACTCATTCCACTACATCCTTCTCTAGGTATTTCATAGATGAAGAAACTGCAACAACCAAGATGTTGATAGGATCAAAATTCTTAGAGATTTATTTTTGTAACTTGCTCAGGATGAAGCCTCCAAAATCCTGAATTCGTCCCAAATTCTAGGAACCAGCAGGACTACCTACATGCAAAATAAAAAACTTTAAAAGTTCATTATTGAAGACTGTATGATTCTTGAGGGCAGGGACTGTCATTTTTTCATCCTTGTATTCCCAGTTCCTCATATACTTCCTTCCATGTGGTGGGAAACTCTTAATAATTGTCTATTGAATTAAATTATCTGGAGTGCTCTTCTCAAGGGAAATGTTCCATCAACTTAAGTTTATGTGATTTGAGTGCCTTTCTCTTAAATCATTGTATTGCTGAGAGAGCATTTAAAATCTCACAGGACGTGGCTTTGATTTCTGGCTCTTATCTTTTTTGGCTGAAGAACCTTAATCAAGTCACTTAAGTTTTCTGAGCCAGATTTTCTTCAGTTGTAAAATGGAAATGATAATTCTTGTACTACTACCTACGTCATAGGGTTGTTGCTAAGCAATTGTTTTGTAAATCTTAAAAGTGCTATACAAATATGAGATATGGCTCTGTTAACTTGGTATGTAAGATTTATATTCATGTGGTTGAGCAAGACGTGTTAGTGCTTTTTCATATCACTTTAACATATTAAATTCTGAGTTGATAAGAGTTTGGACATGAAAAAAATGTTCCAAGTCAGGTAGGTTTTTGTATATGCATGCAGGTCACTGAAAAACTAATCATGGGATGGGCTATCTAAGAAATTTTGATTAAAGATATCTTTGACATAAGGTAGTACTTGGGAAACATCCTCATATTTTTGATAATGAATTTCTTGAATAAAATTTTCTTAAAGTTTCATTCTAAAACATAATGCAAAGTACTGTAGAGACTGGGTCCCCTTCTTCCCCTCAGCAGATCCATTTTCCCACTTTTTCTCCTATTATTGTATCTGTTTTTCTTCTTTTTTGAAGTACTGTTTTACAAAACTGTTTGGGGCTCTCTTAAGAACCAAACAGTGAACTCTAAAAAATTATTTTATGGTATGGAAAAAGAAAAGCATAAATGGGCAATGGTTGGAGTTAAAAACAAGGTGCTGCCTTCTCTGGAATAATACTACATTATATCAACTAGAGAATAGTATGGGATAATAAAGTTAAACACAAGAATCATTCCAGTCTTCCTGATAGTTATGCAGAATAACCTTTTTTTCTATTCCATATAAGAGTAATATCTAAAAATTCTGCTAATAATTTGAAATGTATTAAGCTGTTTGGGTTAACAGAGAGTATTTAAATTGAATGTGTAATTTCTGGGCAGCAGAATAATTTTTTTTCCCCTGAAAGGTCACTGTTGAGAAAAATTTCTTATTTTAAGTAATTTTTAGAATTCAGGGCTTTTAAAATCATGTTGATAAATAAATAAGAACTTGTTTGACAGTTAAAGAGTGATGTATATATTTTAGGAAGAAATCTTCTGAACCAGCTTTTGAGATTGATAATACATGATAAGTTCATAGTTATTCTGTGTACTCCTTACTACAGGATAATATTAACTGATAACTTACCTGTAAACTGGTAAATCCATCCCTTTGATAAGCCATTTATATTTTCTTTTCCTTTCTTTTTCTGTATTAAGTTGCAAAATTAGGGTTATGTTTAATCTTCATGAAATTTTATATTTGAACATCTTCCTTTGAAGATCATTTTTGCACAATAGGTTTTTTTTGGGGGGGATTGTTTTTTACAGCGTTAAATTTGGGGGATTTGGAAAACATGATTTTAGTAAAAGACCTTTATTTGATACCCAATTTTTTTTTCTTATTGTGGAGAACCTAGATTGTTTGGCCTTTAGGTTGTTTTTGTTTCTCTTTTTGTTTCTTTCTTTCTTTTTTTGTTGTTGAAGCAATTGGGGTTAAATGACTTGCCCAGGGTCACACAGCTAGGAAGTGTTAGGTGTCAGATCCACATTTGAACTCAGGTCCTCCTTTAAGGGCTGGTATTCTATCCACTGTGCTGCTTAGCTGCCCCCTAGTTCTCTTTTTCTTGAACAAGTTCATCTTCTATTATTAAAAAGGCACATTCTCCTAAACAATGTATACTTAAGATAAACAATCAAATTTCTTTTTGTCTTCTGTATTTATAGAGTACTCACTTTATAAATAAAATTACTAATATGCATGGAGGAGACTAGGAGTGAAATTTTGTCCAAGTGTGTGGTGTACAAGAAAGAGTATTAATACATTTGAAATCAGCAAACTTGATTTCTACTCCTGGCTCAGTGTCTCATCTGAGTTACTTTTGGTATTTCAATTCATGTATATATTTTTAATAGTACTTCAAGTTTTACAATTCTTTCCCTTTCTGAGAGGTAGATGGCATATAAGTTTTATCATCTTGATGAGGAAGATGAGGCTTAGAAAAGCTAAATAACTTGCCTATACATGACCACAAAGTTATTTTTAATGTTGAAAACTCAAGTCACCTTGTATATCCAGTGCTTGATTTTCTTCATTATGTTGCCTTTATTTTTATTTTAAATTTTTTTCATAGTACTTTGTGTATATACATATATACATGTTATCCATGTACATTCTTTTTTTTTTTTTTTAACATATTTTCATATGAGTTATTTTTGCCTTTATACTTAACATTTCTGAGTTTTCGTTTCCTTATCTTTAAAATGAGTTGGACTGGAATCATCTCCAAGTCTTTCCATTGCTAAAATCCTATGATCCCAGATTTCTTTGGCTTTACTAAGAAAAATCCATCATCTTAGAAATTTAAAAATGAACATTGAAAGGGGCATAAAATTGCAAATACCACACATTTACTTGACTTGATTTTCTTACAGGCAGTTGGTTACCTTGTCTGTTAGTATTTTTCATTGTTCTCCATCTAAACCACCAAAATCTTTAGATATGGGCCTGATCTTTTACTATTTAGAGTTGGTTTTAAGAATTTTCTAGGAATATAAATTTACCTGAAATTTATAGTGCAGCAGTAAAAATACATCTTTGCTTTAGTTCAAAGATGTGAAAATTAAAAGGTTGACAGATTTTTGTGATTTTAATTGTGAAATAAAGTCTTTCCACAGTATAACTTGAGCACAATATCAAATAGAATGTTTTTTCCCCTTTATCAAAAATAATGATAATAATAATTAGCTAGAATGATAAAAAAAATTTGGACTCTATACTACTGAGAAATGAATAGTTGCCTACCTTATTCCTGTTGATCATGATTATTAGTTGTCTTTAATATTATGGGATACTGAATGGACTTCATTTTTTGGGAGGAGAATTTCACTAGTTGGGAATTACAGGAATAGGCATTCTGATGCTGATATATTGGGGAACTTTAATCTACTTGGTTTTTCTGAGCTGGTTTGGTTTTCCTTACCTTAGGCAGTCTGTTCAGTATTAACTAAATTTTGATTTACTAAAGACACAATGTAAAAGAGGGCTTGAGCCCTCCTGCATCTAGCAGTCTAAGTCTACCCTAGAAAATTCAAGTGATTTACCAGTCTCAGCTTCACTTAAGTAGTGGGGATTACAGGCAAAAGTTATCACACCCATCTTGAGTGGATTTGATTTAAAATTTACTTTCCTTTGCTTTGCTCTCCTATCTTCCACATAGAAAATGTGGTAAGAGATGATTAAATGGCACATACCTATTTTTTCTCCATCATAAAACTGTAGTGACTTTTAAAATGCAATAAACTAAAAACAGTAAGATAAAATGTTTCTGCATTTTATTTACTCCAGAAATCTTTGACTTTTTTATTAAAGTGGACCAAATTATGGAATACATTGCTTATTTCTATAGAGCATACATTTCTCTAGAGCATACACAAAGTATTTTGTTTATAATAAACATGTGCCTATTCCAAGTATAGTTATTTCTACTTTACAGATACAGAAACTGAGGCAGACAGAACAGGTCATTTGACGTGCCAGAAGTTATTTCGTATCAATCAGAATCGGGACTTGACCTCTTATCTTCTGACTGTTAAGACCAATAATATTTCCACTGTGGAATATTGTAAAGTTAGTTTATAGATGAATTCTTTGGAATAAAATTTTAGTTTTTTTAATTTTTCAGTTTGAAAAGAGAATGGGGACAGAGATGTCTCTGAATAAAGTGTTGATTGGATTAGTTTTCTATTTGATTTTTAGCAAAAAGATAATTCATAATCAAGTGCAATTCATACACCTGTCGAATGACTTCTGTAGGCTGTCCAAGTAGTGTCATTTTGTTGTATTGACTTACTTGAAATAAGTTGGCCATTGACTGGGTTTTAGGCCTCAGATTTTGATAGTCACGTTTGTCACAATGAGATTTGACCTCTAGCATACTAACAATTAAGAATGATAATTGAAGGTTATTAAACCTGAAGAAATTGATAAGATTTTTGTTATTTTTAAAAGCAGGGTGTTTTATTACAGGCTTTATAGTAAATTTATTTCTCATGATCCATTATAAAATCATATCTTAGGTAAGAAAAATACACATAAGTCTATCTAAATTGCTTTTTTTTTTTCTGATATTTTATCACAATGACTAGTAGAAGAGGCTAAATAGTAGCTGTTTTTGGATTGAGAGATGTGTTTTTCTCTGGATGGCAGCTTGGCAAAATGATTGTTTGGTGTTATGTTGAATTCTTGTTTTATCAAATATGTTCAGAATAGTCAACAAATTATATGAAATGACACAGTAGTTACAAGTGAAGAGACATGTTTTTATACAGTTTTATAATTGGTTAGTAGAGCAAATATGCTGTATAGTAGAAATAAATTGCCATGCTACCTTTTAAAATTACAGATTTTAATTCTTATGCTTTGTAGGTCACTGAATTGTTATGCTGAAAATGAAGAAGACTGTGTCAATGTGCTCCTAAATTCCATGTAGTGAAACTTTCCTTAACCATTTATCATTGATCTTCGTGATTCACAGCAGCAGGGAAATAGTGACATAGTTAATTTAGACTTTGGAATTATTTTGGTTTTCTAGTTGATTTATCCTTAGGACTATATTTTTATAGCATTACTATTACATGTTTTATATTCTTTTTATTTCGCTTGATGATTGGGGGAAGTAAATGAAGATTGTGCTGCTTACAGGGAGGAAGTTGGCCTGCTATTAAAAATTTGTTATTAACAATCTTCACCATGAATGAAACACAAAGGAATAAACTAGAATTTGAGTTTCCTTAAATAACTATCCATTAAAATCTAAAGAGCTAGAATATGTTTTCATCAGCTGGAGATATTATATCTGATTTAAATTACCTTTTTCTTAAGCATGGTTGTAATCTCTTTTGCCAGCTTTGCAAATAGTTTAAGACCTATCTTTCCGTGTCTTAGTGTTTTTAGTCAATCATATATCATGATATTTCTACCATTCCAGTCATCTACTTAAAGACTGTCTATAGATATTCATGTCTCCAGTATGTATACACATACACTATCATCATCTTTTCTCCATCATGGTGACTATTTCATAGAATCGTAAGAGTATGGATTTAGACTTGGAAGGGACCTTAGAGATCATCAGATCCAATTCCCTTTTTTTACAGATGAGGAAACTGAGGCACAGAGAGGTTAAGTGACTTATCCGGGTTCATAGTAAATGTTTGAGGCAGGATTTGAACCCATGTCTTCCTGACTCCAGGGCCAATCCCTAATCTACTATGCCATGCTGCCTCTCATCAGCGGCTCCAGGTGAGGATTTAAATTCATTACCTTGGCATTTCTTGCCTTTGTACTGCTTCACAAGTACCATGTGCTAATGTAATGCCATTTTGGAACTTTTCATACCAGTTATTTTAGCCATCCATTCTAGCTTGCACTATCTTCTCTTCTTTCTCCTTAAAACATTAACAGATTATAGAGAGAAAAATGCAGAAAACTTTCTCCACATATTGATTGAAGGAATATAAATAACTGTCTGTCTTAATATATTTTTTGTTTTTCATGACAAATTCTCATGAAAAAATGAATAGAAAACTAAAATACCAGATAGTGAATTTTTCACCAGGTTTGCCATTTGATTTTCATTTGGCCCATCCAGCTTTTCATGATTTCAGGAGAATAAATAAATCATAGGTACAGATCTACAAATCAGGAAAATATTATTCTTTCAATATTTATACTACTTGAATTTGTGAGAATACTCTTGATATCCTTTGAATTCCCCCTCCTCTTTTTCTGTCAAATTTCTAGAAACCATAAACTGACTTAATTCTTGTCAGGCTGGTAGAACTCAAACCAAGTTCCATTTACCAACCTGATAATTGACATTGTTTTTTATTTTCTGATCAAATAGGTGATTTTGCAAGACATTGTAAAATGTGACAATAACATTTTTTATGCTGTATTTTGAAATATTTTAACAATGAACACATGGTAAATATAAAGACCAGGAGTTCTGTTCTGATAAAGTTGTTTATATGTTGGCTACTCTTGGGTGGAGTCATTGCACAAAGGATTTGTAGCAGATGAAGTATCATAATTAGACTAGGAGCGACTTCACCCTTCTGCCGTCGTTGTCCCAGCTGGAGCAGGATTAGGATTCATTCTGTTGCAGCTGGTTCCCAGGAAAATTAAGGCTGTTCCTTCTGGCTTTCTCCTTTGACAGAAAAGTCATAGCTTCCAACATATGGTTTTCATCACCACTGTACATAATTCTGGAAATTCAAATCCAAAGAATTATTTTCAACTTCATTAGAAAACAGGTGAATCAGTTCATAATACAATACTGTTGAGTCAGTCATGCTATTACATGCTGATTTTCTGAATATATTAAAGGATGATATGCCATGCAAGAGTTATGATTTTGGGGTGAAATAATATTAAATGCTTTTCAAATGAGTGGAATAAACCCACATTTTCTTCAGCATGCCTGGAAGAATGTGACTATATATATTGCATCTGATTTGTGTTCTCCATATACATTTTACATTCATTTCTAGAAAAAAAAAACACCTCATCTTCATTTTACAGAAGAAATTAAGAACCAGAAAATTTATGTGACTTGAGGAAGGTCACAGAGGTAGTATGAGCCAGAATAGATTTCAAACCCTGATCCCTTAACTTCAAATCCAGAGATTCTTTTTGTTATACCACAGGAAAGATACCTGCAACCTCATACAACAGCTGAAAAAATGACCTGGTCATAAGCCCCAAAGGAAGCATCATAGAACACAATTCTGGATGCACTCTGGTTAGAAGGGCTTTAAAACTGGAATATAATCATTATGCAAACAACTGATAATGCAATTGGTTTAATGATGAATAATGATTCTTCCTGAAGACAGTTTCCCTTCATTATATAGCTGAATATTACTACTTAAAAAAAAAATCCCTTATTTCAACCAACCAAGTTTTGAGAGTGCCATTAGGAAAGAAATATTATTAACTGGGCCATAAGAAAAAAGTTCAGTTTGAAAGCAACAAAAAACTGACCACAGTGCTTGAGGAAGAGAAGTAATGAGTATAAAAGTAAAAGGCAGCCTGAAACTAAATCAGGTGCTTAGTAGCAGAAACAATTGGGAACCATGATAACAGTACACTAAATTTGCAAAAGACTATTTGTAAAGCTTCATAGGTACTAGGAAATTCAAAAGGCATTAAGTACCTCCTTGCAGCCAATGACTGAGAAAAAAGAAAACATATACTCTACTAAGCAGAATGGATTAAAAACTAACACTTATAGCTGTTCTCTGGGTCAAATACAGTTCACGATCCCCTGGAGATGCAAAAGCCTATAGTACATGCAATGATAACACTGCCACACACTGAATCCACTTCTGCACAGAGGGTAAAGGTCAAAGGAATCAGCTGTCTTCTTTCACACATACAGATTTTTAGCTGCCAGATAGTCTAGTGCCTAGACATCAGTTATTTTCTCTTTAACAATAGTCTCAACAATGACCTTAAAATCAGCCAATTATTTCACCATAAAATTACCCCAACTTTAATCCTATTGTGAAATCTTTCTTTTTAACTTCCAAAATTCAATTTTAATACTAACAAATTAAAGTGATAAAAATATCAACTATTTAGAATCATGAGAACCAAAAAAGTCAGAAGACCTGCTATTATCCTGGGATTCTCTTTGATTTTTGTCCATTTATAATACAATTTCTCTAACATACTCAAAAGTCAAAATGCTATGTACACAATAATGAAGTCTAGCCTTCCACCTCCTGGTTTACTCATATTTTAAGTCTTATATTGTTAATGAATAACTTCATTAAGTAATTAACAGAATATTTGGGATATTCCTGTTATCCAAGTTTCAAGAATATTAGGTTCTTAGAAATATACTTTGCAATTAAAGTCAATTCTATCCTTCCAGAACGACTGAAGTCTCATCTCTAACACTAAGAAGGTCTCAACTAGTACAGTTTATTTAAACATGCAAACTCTTTAGTAGTTTACTTTGTACTTTCCTTCTAATTTTTAATTTAAAAACTTTCTAATCCTTTTAACTTTCCATATTAAAGCAGACTTCCTCCTAATTTTTTTCAGCTATTATTGCACCACAGTTGTATTCATATTTATATATTAATTTATATATTTATGGTTCACAAATATTCTCTAGACTATAGTTTACCCTATGGTTTTTGTCAGGTCTTATTGACATTATTATTATCTTATAAAATATTAGCATGTATGTGGTATCATGATATACTGGGAATATGCAGCGAACTGCAAACTGGGACACCTAGATGATTCTAGGCTTGTCTCCAATACTAACTAGCTATATGACTTTGGCCAAGTCACATAACCTCTCTGAGCTTTAGTTATTTCAGATGTAAAATGATGGAGTTGAGCTGCATAATCTCTAAAATCCTATGGAGTAAGAATGGACAGGATTTGACAACTGATTGGATATGTGGATGAGTTTAGCTTTGTACATATCAAGTTTAAGGTATTTCTGAGATATCTAGTTCAAGATATCCAGGAGACATTTGGAAATGTGAAATTGGAGGTCAGAATCTCCAGCATAGAGAGCATAATTGAATCCATGGAAACTGATAAGAGATGTATGGAGAGAGCAGTGTTTCTCAAACTTTTTGGCATTTGCACTCTTTAAATTATTGAGGATCCCAAAGAGCTTTTGTTTGTGAGTGTTATTTTTATTGCTCTTTACTATATAAGAAATTAAAACATCTTTAGTAGTATTATGAGAATAGTTTTGATTTTGAGAATCACCTGAAAGAATCTCTGTGACTCCTAGTTGTTTTTGGATCACCCTTTGAAAAACTCTGGTATAGAGGGAGAAGAGAATTAAGCTCCTATCAAGCTGGAAAGACTTTCAATATAGCAACTTTGCTGTCATTCAAGAATCTGTCTAACTAAATTGGAAGAGATATAGTATCCAATTAGCTTCAGGCTAGTGATTTTTTTTTTTTTTTTTTTTTTTTGTGGCAATACAAAAAGACTTTCAACTAAATTAGGGCAACCAGGTAAATCTTTACCTGGGGCCCATAGACTATTATATTATATTTCAATATAATGGGTTTCCTTTATCATCCTATATATTTTATTTAATGCATTTAAAACATTATCCTGAGAAGGGTTCTGTAGGTTTCATCAGACAGCCAAATAGGTCCATGACACTAAAAGATCCAATTGATACAGGGAATAAGAATGTTTGTATTAAATGATAGAAGATTTTGGTGAAGGAATATCATTACCAGTGAGACCATGTATCCCTGGTGGAGGTGAAGGCTGTGAGATAATAAGAGTAAATACAAATTTTAGACCTGTAATTTGGAAATGGTGTCATGTTTGTCAAAGAAAAAAATATTAGGGTTGGTAGTCAGCATGCCAACCACTATCTGCAGCAGCCTATTGCACTACCCTGGATCCTTCTGTTTTCTATTTCTTGTTGTCTTCTTAGGTTCCTGGATGCTATTATTAAATGATTAGCATTTTTTATTGGACTTTTTTCTTTGTTCATCTCAGTCATTTCCGGATAGTCTCCTTCCTCTGCCCAGTGACCTTTTCCTTGTAAACAGAGAAAAAATAGTTAAACAAAGCCAGCAGAGAAGATGATTTTTTTTTCTGATAGTATGCCACATTCTTCTCCTTTAAGTTTTCCATTTGTCTGCTGAAAGGGAGGGAGTATTCATTTTTCTCTTGAACCAAAATTGGATATTACAATTACTTAATGGTTGGGTTCATTATTAACTCATTTAAAATAGCATCAGTGCAGTTGGAGACTTTTTCAAACTCTGTTTCATTGGCTTTTGGAGACTAGGAGGACTCCTGTTCCTAAGAGAAAATAATCATTTTTACATGCCTATGAATATATATATATATATATATATATATATATATATATATATATATATATGCTTCAGTGAAAATTTCTAGAAACAATGGGCATTTTTGTTATCTTTAATATACATTTATTTGAATAACTTGATGGGCCAGATTTGTATTAAAAGACTATTAAAAATGCAGAGGTAAAGTTTTAGTTAGTGTGTTGAAGACTAAAAGTAGCATGCATTGCCCAGAATTTGGGACAAGTTTTTTAAAAAGGCATTTTTTGAAATGGAGAACATAAAATAAATAAATTGTTTAAGAATAGCCCACACTGGGAGATAGTATGTAAGCAGATTTTTTACTTAAGACTGTTATCTCGCTCTAAAGTTTAAGGTGACTATTGATAGATGGCTAGTGGATTTTTTAAAGAAATTTTAGAAAGATTTTTGTCACCTAACTTTGGAGGATAAAAATTATAGAGACATATCTTTAGTCACTGAATCCATAATATAGATAGATAAAATTTGTGTCACTAGAAAGGTATACTATGCAAAAGAGGAAGAATACTTCTTCAGGCTCACACATAACATGCATGAAATATTGAGACAATCCAGTTTTCCTTGTTTTAATTCCACGTTCAGCAATAATGTAGATAGCATGTTTTGAAGGTTGTCATCATCATTGTTGTTTTCTTCCCTCTCTTTCCCCTCTTCTTTCTTCTTCTTCCTCTTTTTTTCCTTGTCATTCTCTTCCTCTTTTCCTCTTTTTCCTTCTTTTCTTTTCCTTCCCCTTCTTCCTTTTCCTGTTTTCAGGTGAAGAAAGTGTTTGAGAGGTTAAATGACTTGTCCAGGGTCATGTTGGAATTTGAACTCAAGTGTTCTTGATTCACATTTTACTTACTGCTTGGTCCACTAACATGTTGTTTCCCAAGTAACCCCTATGATTAGCAATTTGGCTTCTCAGGTGCCCTGATATTGGGGATAGAGTGGCTGGATAGTAGTCATTAGTATGTATATACTGGAAAGGCATATTCCTTATTGTAAAATCGTACATTCAGATTTACATGTCTTTTGAGTTTGGTTAGTGTGAATCAGTTTCATAGAGCAATGATTATTGCTCTTTTTAAAATGATGTATTCCTATCATTAACCTTTTTTTTTTTTTTTTTTTTTGAGGATGCACTCCGGATATGTATTTAATGACACTATGTAGATGTTAACTATACTGATGATTAAAAAACTTTCACAAAAATAAAAACTAAAAGAAGATGAGATTAAAAATTAAAAGCCACTGGAGTTTGAGTATAGTAGTGACATAGATGGACCTATACACTAGGAAAATCACTGGCAACTATGGAAGATGGCTTAGGGGAAAAATTTGAGACAGGAAGACCAATTAGGAGATTATTGTAATTATTCCAGACCAGAGATGATTAAGTTCCTGAGTTGTGATGGTTGGATAAGTAGCGTGAAGGGGATAGATCAGTCATTTGTATGTTAAAAAAAAAATAAAATTACAAGATTTGGCAGTTGAATATATATGTACTGTGATTGGTATGGAGAGTGAGAATTTGTGACAGTGAAGATGACATCAAGGTTGTAAACCTGGGTGACAGAAAGGAAGGTGGTGCCCTTGACAGTAACTGAAAAAGAAGCGATGTAATGAGATCTGAAAATGTAGCACATAAAACCAGCCATACTTGCTTGCTCATCTTGTGTGACTCATTCTGTACCACCCTAAACAAAAATAGGTTAAATGGAAATCATATTTACTGGTCACTACCTAGAATACCTACTGTTCTCATGAGAGGATAACTGGGATTGGGGACCTGCTGCTGAAGACTTACACAGGAAATTTTTTCCAGTGACACTTGCACATCTCTTATGGGTGTATGGTAATAGCTCTAGGGTATGTCTGTCTTATGAGACTAATGACTGTCTTAGAAAAGGGGAGATTGTGAGCCAAGGATATGGAGTGTGGAAAAGTGATTTGCTGAAGATTTTATAGCTAGTTAGTAACAGAATTAGAGGTAAGGGACCATCTTCTCATTCTGACTTTTAGTGTAGCTTTCATTATGTTATATTAAATTGACTGCCATAACAAAGCAGAAAGTTGAGCATATTTGGAAATTCTTGTTTAGAAAAAGTTTGATTTAAAATGTAATAGGCTAGAGGTAATTCTGAAAAACATTGAAACACTTTGAAAATGTAAATCAGGTTTATTAGATAGGTAAAGTGGGAAAGAGCTTATTTTTAAGTTTACATGGTGAATTAGCTTTTCTTTTTTCAGATAAAAAGTCATATTTTTCTAACTTTAACATCATGAAGACAAAAAGGAGATAGCTTTAGGAAATGTTAAGAATTTTCAAAATAATTATTGCCTAGATTTCCTTCTCTTTTCTTTTTTATCAATTGTTCTTTGTTTCTCTATCCCATTACATTCAAGCCTAGTTTAATGATATATCTTCAGCTTTATATTCATTTTTGTCAACAAGTTGTCTTGTGATTACTTAACTACTTTATGCTTAATGATTTTCTGAAATAATTCAGTTATACAACCATTTCTTTTTTACATTTAAATTTATTTATTTTATTTTTAATATATATTGCTTTAAGAATCCATGTTGGGGGAGAAAAGTCAGAACAAAAGGGGAAAACTATGGGAGAGAAAAAAACAACGGAAAAAAGAAGTGAACATACCATGTGTTGCTTTACTATCAATCTCCATAGTTCTTTTTCTGAAAGCAGATGGCATTTTCTGTGCAAAGTCTATTGGGATTGCTTTGGATCTCACCAAGTTTTTCATAGTTGATCAATAGCATTCTTGTTGGTATTGTGTATAATATCTTGGTAATGCTTATATAGCTATTTCTTAAGCCTATTCTGTATGTAGAACCATCCAAAGCACTGGGAATTCGAAGGTGGGAAACCATTGATAGAAATCCTACCCTTGAGGACATTACATAAATAAAAATGATACAATTACAATGTGATAGGACAAAAAGAGATCCAGACAAAGTTTGATACGAAATTTGAGGAAAAGGAGCTCAGGAAGGGAATGATAGAATAGTTAGCTCCTCATTTGAGTCTTTAAGGAAAAAGAGGATTTTTAACAGGATGTACAGGGCCTCCTGATAGTATTTAGGTTCAGAATATGACTTAGAGAGGACAAGATTGGAAGTCCAGAAGGACTTAGTCCTTCCCTTAATCCAGAAGGAGATCATTGCAGAGAAGAAATGGAGTTTGGAGCCATAATGTGGTTTTACGTAATATTTTACATATATTCTTATTTAACGCTCATAAAAACCTTATGAGGTGTGCACTGCACTCATTAATATCTTTATACATAAATAAACTGAGTTTTTGAGTGTCATACAGCTGTTGTCTGATAATAGTGGAACCTAGATTTTTTTCTGAGTACTGTCGCTCACTGTGTTCAAGAACAAAATGTGAGATGTCAGGGGGAAGGTCTCTACCAATTCTGGGAGATAATGAGAAGCTTCCTGGAGAAAGTGGCATTTGAGTAGGAGGGGAGGGTATTTTGGGCAAAAGGAGTAGGGTGAATACTGATAAAGAGGTATGAGAACCTGGCTAGTATAAGAACTCATGTGGGGGTGGGAGGAGAAAAAGAGAGGGAGAGAGAGAGGGGAAAAAGGAGGGGAGAGGGAGAAGGAGAATATGTCTGTCTGTCTGTATGTATGTGTACTTTTTATGGACAAGTCAGAAAACCCCATCAACCCTTTAACCCTTCAAATAGTTGTTGTTCAGTCATGTCTAACTTGTGTCACCCCTGGACCATAACAGGCCAGGCCCTCTGTCTCCTGAAGTCTGTATGGTTGCCACAAACATTATAATTTATATTGACTTGCTAAAAGTTCCTGCCTAAATTCTCTGCCTTGCCATTATTTCCATGACATGGAGCTACATTCAGGTCCAAAATGATATTTTCCTTTGTTAAACAATTTTTAAATGAAAAAAAAATTTTTTTAACAACAGCTATTTTCCAGTACCTTTTCTCTATTCAATAAAGAAACATCATTCATGGTTATAAACTTGACTTTTAAAACCTTTCCTTTCTATGAGAGGCACTAAAGTTCTCTCCTGTTCCCTACCCTTGGAGGTCTCCCCTCTCCCCAATTCCTCCTCTCCACACACACTCATACCCAGAAATAGTGGTTCAGAGGGTATTCTTGAAGAGCTAATCTAGGCTCATCTCAGCAGTCAAAAAGAACAAATCTTTCTAAAAACCAGTGGAAAGGAGCACTGGATCTAGAGCCAAGGGATCTGGATTCAAATTCTGATTCTGCTAAGTAGAATAACTGTAGATTTTATTGGCCATGTAATTTCAGGCAGATTTTGGTTCTCACTTTCTTCATTTGTACAATGAGGGACTTGGTTTTGTAATATCTAAAATCCTCTATAACTTAGGATCTTAGTAAATACTCACTACTTTGCTAAGTATTGACCTCGCAGGTCATTAGCAAGAAAAAAGGGGTTCACAAAAGGAAAGTTTTTAGTTGATTCTAAAATATAATAAGACATCCATTTTATTTATTTATTTTTGCTATATTTGGTCTTTTATATCATCTTCATTTAAGAGTATTCTTCCCTTCCTCGGCTCTCCTTTGTTAGTGAGCTGTCCTTTAAAACAAAGTTTAAAAAGATGAGAAATTGAGCAAATTGGCAAAATCAACTATATCAGTCTTGGGTGACAGTGTATCTAATATTCCACACCCATGATCCCTTCTGGAAAAGAGAGCTGTCTTTTCTCAACTTTTCTCAGACCCAGTTTGGTTATTATAATTACACAACATTGAATTTTTCTTTAAATTGGTATTTTTAAAAATGCAATTTTACAGATGAGGAAATAGGCTTAGATAGATAAAGGGGCTTTGAAAGGGTAAATCATTGTTGACAGAACTGGGAAGTCAGGACAAAAATCTTAGACTACAAAAAACATAGCTGTGATAATAAGTGGAAAATGAAGGATTTAGAAAACCTCAAAATAGCTTTGCAAATTTTCATATTAGTAGACTATCTAGTATTCTGGTCAGCTTGAGACAATTTTAGTTCTAGAGGAAATTGCAAATGGTCAAATTTATTTCTGTTAAGTTCAGAGCCTTTCTTGAGTGTACAATGTATGCTGAGTAATATGTTAAATAAAATGGGTAGGTATAAGAGAAATAGAAATCAAAAGATGTTGACATTTACATAATGAGTTACAACATAGGAGAGGCAGCATGGAATAATGGATAAAGTGTTGACCTCAAAGTCACTACTGAGTTTGGATGTTGAAACCTGAGTTCAAGGCTTTGCCACTGACAGATGAATGAATGAAAATGATTTATGATGGGCTTATTGTGTGCCAGGCAATATTAATTGCTATGACAAAAACAAATATAGTTCCTTTGCTCAATGAGCTTACATTCTAAAAAAGGAGAGAGATTATATACAAGGAAACAGGGACCAGGTAGGGATACTTTGGCTTAGAAGTTACCTAGATTGTGTGGTTAGACCCTGAACCAAGCACTTAATCTCACAATTCTTCAGGTAACTCTCTTATATTATAAATTGCAGAACAGTTGTTTATCTTATTGGCAAAAGTTTCTTCTTGATGGGAGTTTCCTATATGAATGAAATCAGATGTTGTCTTCCTTGCCCCCCAGATAGTAACAATAAAAATCCATCATTATTAAAACACAAGATATGAATGAAAACAGATAGCTATAATGCAAAACATGTAAGAACATCTTTGATCAAGAATTGATCAGGTACTTAATAGAATGTTTTTTGTGCAATCATGGAGAATCCTAATATGCCTGCTCCCTTATTCATAGAGACTTCTTTTGGGGTGAGGGTGGTTAGAAAAATTGAAATATATGTGATTTTTAAATACCCATTAATAAACCTAAAATAATTTTGGTTAAGAATTTAGGAATACAATAAATGATTTAACTTGATTTGTTCATACAGTTATGTTTGGTATATTTAGATGAGTAAAGCGTCAGAACAAATTTCCCCTTTGAATTCAGCTCTTCCTGACTCTGGGCCTAGAGCTCTACCTTTCTCCCCTTCCCCAAAGCTCAGCAGAATGAAGTAACTGGCTCGGGTCACCAGCTTAGGGCTGGGATTTGCTTTAAAGAGACTTGGGAAAATCTTGTAGAAGGTGGTGTTTTACCTGGAATTTGAGGGAATCAAGTGAATCCAGGTGGTGAAGAGGTGGAGGGAGAGCATTCTGGATATGGAGATAGCCAGGAAGCTAGTGTAGGTGGATTGAAGAACACTGGTGAGAAGAGAAGTATAAATAAGATGTAAAAAAACTGGAAAGGTAGGAGGTGAGAGGACTAGTTATGAAGGACTTTGAATACTTGAGTGTTTTATATTTGATCCTGGAGGTCATAGGGAGCCACTGATGTTCATTGTGTGTGTGGGAGGGGAGCAGTGGGGTACAGGTGTGGCATTGTGGTGTTGGTGACATGCTCAAACCTGTGTGACAACAGAGTCTAGGATGGAAAGAGACTTCTAGCAGGTAGAACAATAAGCAGTTTTGTGTGTGTGTGTGTGTGTAGTGTGTGTGTGTGTGTGTGTGAGAGAGGGGGGGGGGGGAGGAAAATCTGTCCCAGGATGGTAGCAGTGTCAGAAGAGAGAAGGAAGTATATATAAGATAAACTCTCCAGGTTTTGGCCACAGATAGGATATGAAGGGATGAGAAAATGAAGAATCAAGGATAACAACCTGAGTGTTTGAACCTTGATGAGTCAACAGAAATAACAAAGTTAAGAATAGGGGAAGACTTGGAGTGTAGGAGGCGGGAACTCTGGAGAGTATATTTGGTGTTAACTCAGAAATGATGAGATTATTGTTCTCTAGATTACACATATACTCAGTACTTAGTATGGTGATGTAATGGTTCTCTAGTTCACACATATTTATTAGTATGCTATAATGATGTAATTGTACTAAGACATATAAGGGCTGAGAAGGATTAGAAATGAAGTATTCTACCTTTCACCAGCCTCTTGGTAGCTGTCCTGCCTCTAGTCTCCTGCACTAAGATTAAGGCCTTTCTGAAGGACCTCCAGAAAGCTAGCCTGAACATTACATTGGAAGGTGAGGAGAAGGGAGGAAGATAATTAGTTCAGTTTTGGAAATGGTGAGTTTAAGATGTCTGTGAGATATCCATTTCAACATATCCAAGAGGAAGCTGGAGATATGAGACAGCTCAGCAAAGAAGTTTGGGCTGCATAAGTAGATTTGAGAATGAGCCAGGTAGAGATGATAATTGAATCCATAGAAGTTGATGAGATCACCAAGGAAAATAGTACAGGAGAAGACAAGGGGGCCCAGAAAGAGAGTCCTGTGGGACATCAGCTATTAGCAGGAGGGATAAAGATTCATCAAGAGAGACTTTAAAAGCAATGATCTGATAGGAGAAGAACCAGGAGAGAGGTGACCTGAAAAACCTCAAGGAAAGGGAATATCAGCAGAAAAATGGTGAATGACAGTGTGAGAGCTTACAGAGAGGTAAAGAAGGATGAGAATTGAGAAAAAGTCATTAAATGGGGCAATTAAGAGTCATAACTTTGGGTAGAGCAGTTTCAGTTGAATGATGAGGTCAAATGCAAGACTACAGAATTAAGAGAATGAGAGGAAAAGAAACTGGAGGCACCTTTTGTAGAAAGCCTTCTCATGGAATAATTTAGGTATGAAATAGAGGAGAGATGAGATAATAGCTAGCAGGGATGAATTAATCAAGTGAGGATTATTTGAGGCTGGAAAAGATATATGGGCATGTTTATAGGCTGTAGGGAAGAGGCTAATAGATAGGAAGAGAATGAGGATAAATAAAAGTGGGGATGCCACAGGGGGCCATCTGGTGGATGTGACAGGATGGAATAAAATCACCCGTATGGAGTTTGCCTTGTGAAACAGGGGTGAAGGAGGAGATGAAGGCAGGAAATAAGCATTTATTAAGTAACTACATATGTCAAGACTCTGTATTAAGCACTTTACAAATTATCACTTAAAACTCAGAATCTTGTAAGATTAGAAGCTATTATGATCCTGATTTTATAGGTAAAGAAACTGAGTTAAGGAGTAGTTAAGTGACTTACCAATAGTCACTTACACAACCTAGTGTCTGAGATCAGATTTGAATTTGGGTCTTCCTGACTCTTAAGCTCAGAGTTCTTTCCTCTGCACCACTTAGTTGAAGAGGCAAAAGATATCCAAGTGATGAAATGAGGAGGGGGAGATAAGAGATCTTACTGAATGACCTTAATTTTTTCAGCAAAATATGAGGCAGGATGGTCTGAGAGGATATAGTGTGGGGAAACCATAAAGAGAGGTGAGGTGAGATGAAAAAATTTGGAAGAGTTGTTGTGTTGAGTGAATTGGTAAATTGAATAGTATGGTAAATCGATCGTCTTACTGTAATTGAGAGCTCAGGTGAAGTTTATAACATATATTTGCATTAAATCCAACCAGTGTCGTTTAGTCATTTTCTTTAGCTTCATTCCGCCCATGTGTGTAGAACCTAACATTGATGTGTGATAGGAGTAATTGAAAGCTGAGGTTGAGTAGAGCAAGATCAAAGATAGAACAAAAAATTAAGGGGCTCAACAATTTAGACTTGGAGTGGTTTATCATGAGGTTAAGATAGGAAAGAGATGAGAAAATCCCCTGATTCAAAGGGAAATAGCCTTTGAAAGAGGGAAGAAGGGAACAAACATTTATTTAGTATCATTGTGTGCCAAGCACAGGACTAAGCACTTAGGAATATCTCTTTTGATCAATCCTTTGAAGTAGGTGCTATTATCCCCATTTTACAGTTGTAGAAACTGAAGCAGAGGTCACTGCTAGTTTAGTGTTTGAGGCAGAATTTGAACTCAGGTTTTCTAGACACCAAGCCTAATGCTTTATCTACCTAGCTGCCTTGGGAAAGGAAAAGAACTGGATAATGGAGGAACTAGAGGTCAGAGTAAGAAGAAAAGTAGGTATAGGGGTTGTGAGGCAGAGGGAGAGGTGGTATGATCATAATCTATGATCAGATAAGGAATTTCAAAGTTCATGAACTTGGAATTGATGCATTTTTGGGTAATGGCATGATCAAAATTGTGAGTGTTTTATATGGGGCTGTGAGGTGGGTCATGAGTAAGTTGAGGAACTGTGAAGTTACTGACATCAGACTTGTGTTTGATTCTTTATATGGGGGTGTAATGTTGACCATTAGATTACTGGGTATTCCAGTAATGCACTCAGTTCCTAAACAGTGTGGGGAATGAAATAATGGCAAATTGACAGTTAAGACTTTATTATTGAATTGTCAGTTTGTACATAGGATTTTCAAGTTTAAAAAGTGTTTTCCAAACAATAATTTAGTAAGAGAGGTAGTACAGGGTCCCAGCTCTCTATCAAAACTAACTTTGTATGTCTGGCAATATCTTGGACATAGTAGACACAATCAATATTTGTCTGATGAATAAGTGAATGGAGAAGGCTTTGGGTAGTCTGCTTGTGAATATTGTAGATCAAAGGCATTGGATATTTATTATTTACTGTTGTGATAGAGGGTGCTGCTAGGTAGTACAATGGATAGAGCCTGGCACCAGGAAGACTTATCTTCTAAGTTCAAATATGACCTCAGACATTTACTAGCTATATGACCCTGAACAAATCACTTAAACTTGTCTGCCTCAGTTTCCACATTTGTAAAATGAGAATAATAATAATCATAATATCACCTACTTCTCAGATTATAGCTGTGAAGATCAAATGGGGTTATAATTGTAAAGTTCTTAGTATTAATATATGCTAAGTGCATTATGTTAGCTATAATAATAATACTTATCATTAATAGTAGTAGTGTACCTGGTGCCCAAGTCTTTTGAAGATAGCCTAAGCACCAAATTTAGTGGCCTCTTCTTAACCATAGATATCTCTTGTTCGTGTTAATCACTTTTTAATTCTTGGGACTTCCATCTTTCATAGTACTGTCCTTTTTTTGTTTTCCCACTTATTCTGACTTCTGCCTCCCTCAGTGCTTTCCCTACTTTTCTGCCTCTTTTTAAAAGTTTCTCTCATAGTGATCTTAGTAGTTCCTTACCCTCTGATACAGGTCATAGCTAAGAGACTAGGAAAAAGCTCAGAAGATAATGTAGTAGATGAAGCTGTAGTTTAGTATTTTTTGTGACTGCCACTTGGAACAATTAATAGCATAGCTTCCTGAAGGACAAGAAAGATCTTCCACTGACTCCATAGTACATAGTGGAATACAGGAACACAGGGAAGTAAGATCTACAGAACTATACAGTGTTTCCTTGTAGTAGTCTAATAACCTGGCTTGGATTTTATGGGACAGATTTAGCAAAGTAGGCAGTTCTATATATAGCATACTTCAGTCCAGAGGTTCTGGCTTTTCATCTACAGGCCACCTCAGAATAGTAAAAAGCTGGTGTACTTGTTGATGCTGTTACCAACAGCTTCTATCTTCATGTTTCACAGATCTTTGCCTTTGACTTCCTAATTGAAGTAGCATCTTGGTGGATGATTCCCACATTTCTTTCTCTGATCCTGGTTTCCCTGCTGACCTCCAATCTATTTCTAGTTCATCTAGCATTTACTAAGCACTTAATTTAATGTCAGGCTCTATGTCTGGCTTTTTGGCACACTAACACAAAAACAAAGTAGCCTTCACCCTCAAGGAGCTTTTATTCTCTTGGGAGAGACAAGTTCATCTGAAGTTCTTTACCTTTTTTTTTTTTTTTTTCTTTTGTTTTATTTTGGACTCCTTTGCAATGTGGCAAAGACTAGGGATTCCTCTGAATGTCTTTAAAGGCATAAAGTACAGACTATTACAAAGGAAACTATAATATTGAAATATAACTGTCAAAATATTTATAAAATGAATTCGTAGATTTCAAGTTAAGCTCCCTAGTTGTATACAAGTGAATAAAAATAAAGAAATTAAAAGGGAGGGGAAGATGTCTTATAATTTGATGCTTTAATTGAACTTTGAAGGAAGCTAAGGCTTCTAAGAGAAGGGAGAATTTTTATTTTTTATTTTTTTACTAATTTTATAATTATACATTTTTTGACAATACATATGCATGAGTAATTTTTTTTATAACATTATCCCTTGTATTCATTTTTCCAGATTTTCCCCTCCCTTCCTCTACTCCCTCCCCTAGATGACAGGCAATCTCATACATTTTACATGTGTTACAGTATAACCTAGATATAATATATGTGTGTAAATCCAATTTTCTTGTTGCACATTAAGTATTGGATTCCGAAGGTATAAGTAATCTGGGTAGATAGACAGTAGTGCTAACAATTTACATTCACTTCCCAGTGTTCCTTCTCTGGGTGTAGTTGTTTCTGTCCATCATTGATCAGCTGGAAGTGAGTTGGATCTTCTTTATGTTGAAAATATCCACTTCCATCAGAATATGTCCTCATACAGCATTGTTGTTGAAGTGTACAGTGATCTTCTGGTTCTGCTCATTTCACTCAGCATCAGTTCATGCAAGTCTCTCCAAGCCTTTCTGAATTCATCCTGCTGGTCATTTCTTATAGAACAATAATATTCCATAGCCTTCATATACCATAATTTACCCAACCATTCTCCAATTGATGGACATCCATTCATCTTCTAGTTTCTTGCCACTACAAAAAGAGCTGCCACAAACATTTTGGCACACACAGGTCCCTTTCCCCTCTTTAGCATTTCTTTGGATTATAAGTCCAGTAGTAGCACTGCTGGATCAAAGGGTATGTACAGTTTGATAACTTTTTGGGCATAATTCCAGATTGCTCTCCAGAATGGCTGGATTCTTTCACAACTCCACCAACAATGTATTAGTGTTCCAGTTTTCCCACATCCCCTCCAACCTTTATCATTATTTGTTCCTGTCATCTTAGCCAATCTGACAGGTGTGTAGTGGTATCTCAGAGGTGTCTTAATTTGCATTTCTCTGATCAATAGTGATTTGGAACACTTTCATATGAGTGGATATAGTTTCAATTTCATTATCTGAGAATTGTCTGTTCATATCCTTTGACCATTTATCAATTGGAGAATGGTTTGATTTCTTATAAATTAGGATCATTTCTCTATATATTTTGGAAATGAGACCATTATCAGAACCTTTAACTATAAAAATATTTTCCCAATTTGTTACTTCGAGAAGGGAGAATTTTTAAGCATGGAGGATAACCTGTGCAAAAGCATGGAGATTACAGATGGAGTGCCACATATATGACACCAGATAGTCTAGTCTGGCTGAATAGAGAGTGTTTAGAAATGTGCACATGTATGTGTGTAGGAGAGAGAATGAAGGTAGACTAACTAAGTAAGCTTATAGATTTGGAATTGCAGACTGGAGCCAGCTTACAGAGTTTGAAATACCAAATGAAAGAATTTCATTTTATATATTTTATCCCAAAAGCAGTGGGAAACTCCTAAAGTTTTTTGGGCTGGCAAGTAAGATGGGCCAAACCTCTTTGATTTAGGAAGATGATTTTGCTAACTGTGGAGAGGATGTTTTGGAAAGGGAAGAGATTAGAGTCAGAGGGAGGCTGGGGAGGCTGTTGTAGTGGTTCAGGCCAAGAGATAAGGATCAGATAGTGTGATCCTTACCTCTTGTGACCATGAGAATGGAAAAAAAAAGTTTGGATTAAAGTGATATGTGGAGGTAGAATTGAGTAGACTTAGCAAGTGATAAGATATAAGTGATGAAGGAGAATGAAAAATTTAGGATGGATGACTGGAGATTGATTATAGATCAGAGTGACTGGCAGGTCCCTGATTCTTTTAAAAAAGTAGAAATTAAGAAAGGATTCTCTATCCCTCATCTGAATTCCTCCACCACCCCTGTTATGCTTTCATCTCTGTGCAAATGATTCCTTCATCTGTGATTTAGTCCTAGTTACTTACTTGAGTTCTAATCCCAGATCACTTAATTCCTTAATAAACATTATCAACTCAAAAGATCCTCTAGGCACCTCAAACTCAACATGTCCAAAACAATTCATTGTTTTTTCTTCTACACTCTTTGTTAGTCATTTGACTTGTACTAAGCACTTAACTGTGAGAGATGTTGTGTTAAGTGTTGGGGATATAAAGAAAGGCAAAAAATAAAATCTCATTATGCTTTCTCTTATACTTTTCTCTTTATCCAAACTGGCCTCTGTTTCCTCAGACATGACAGTTCTCATACTTTGAGTTTCCTGGTCCTGGAAGAATGTACTCTCCTCTCATTTGTTCCTCATAGAACCCTTTTCTTTCTCTAGGGTGAACTTTATTCACTTTCTATGTGAAGCCTTTCCTAAACCTAATTGTTAATTAAGTAAAGTCATTTTTGTTATAATGTGTTCTTATAAATCATTTCCTTGTGAATAGAAACCACAAAAGGGGTTAATGTTTTAAGTTTTGAGGGGAAAATGGAGTTAAGGCCACAACACCTAAACCTTGTCAGAGACACGTTAAAAAAAAAGATAGGAACCTAATAAAAAAATTTGGTACCATTGTTTTATATATTCATTAAACTATTAATAATTACAAATAATACAAAAATAGTGGCTGGCTATGATACTACCTTCAGATTGCTCCTCCAATGATTCTGGAAAAGTTGATAACATAAGAGAAAAGAAAGAGTTCATGGCTGATGGTGTTGGGGAAGCTTGACCAGAGAAAAAGATTTGGAACAGATTGTGTAGGAGGACTGTGTGATAGTCAGTTTCAGAGAAGTGAAATTGATTTGTGGCAGTGAGGATCCAATTGAGATTGGATAATAAAAATTCATAGTGAACTTAAATCTTGACTTTATCACTGTAACAGCAGCATCAGAAGAAGAATGAGAATATTGGTGTTGAGAACAATCTAGGATTAGGACTTGGAAGGGCATGAACAATGTTAAGTCAGAGAACAACAGATTTGAGTGGAGAATACAATATAAAAGTGAACAATACAAAGGGCCAGATTTGGAAATGAGAAAAATTAAGCCAGAACCATAGTGTTCCTTTGTACCTCAAGTTCAAACTCAAACCAAACTTATATACCTCCTCAGGCTAATTTGTTCTTCTGTCTTCTCTTATCTTTGTTGCTGGTATCACCATTCAGTTATTTACCAAGCCTGCAAAGCCATATTTGCCTAGTATCTCTCTTCAGTTCTCTCTCCCTTCCCCCCATCCATGCTTCTCCTTGCCATTTCATCCTTTTGTTCACTTCTAGTTCAAGTTCTCAATACTTTTTCTCAGAATTCATTAGGGTGTTCTAACCCATTTTGTGTTAAAAGCACTGATTTGGTATTTGGAGGGGCCTGTTTCTGATCATGGTTCTATTAGTCAATAGCCATGTGACCTTGAATAAGTCATTTATCCTTTTAGAGCTTTAGTTTTTCTCTTTTAATACTTAGTCCTATCTGTCCATAGTGAATCAACCAATAAACATTTATGAAGCATTTAACTTTCTGCATTCTGGGAGAGTATAAAGAAAGGCAAAAGAATCTCTTCCCTCAAGGAGCTTACAATCTAATAGGAAAAGACTACACACAAAAAGAAATTGAAAGTGGGAAAGCAACAGGGGATGTACCTGGGAAGGACCTGATGGAGAAATCACAGAAAGTGCTTTGAAAATCTCAAAATGCCATAGAAATATAAGGCAGTACTCCAGTTTTCCTTTCTTCTGCTTACTGCTACCACCACACTAATTGTTCTCAAATAGAGCTTTCTGATCTTATTTCCATGCTCAAAAATCTCAAAAGTGAAGATCAGCTAAAATCCAAATTCCTTAGCATGAAATTCAAGGGTCTCAATGTTCAGGTTTTTAAAAAGTAACTTTCTAGCTTTTTTTCCCAGTCTAGCCAGAATTAATTTTATCTCCTTACTTTTCTTCAGAGACCCTTTGAGCTCATTCTTCCATCTGGAATGACCTTGTACAGACTTCAATAGTCTTTAAGGACTCAAATGCTATTTCTTTCATGAAATCTTTTCTAATCTTCTTCCAACTCTCAATTAGATGTAACTTATCATTACATTTCTTTCTTTTAGCATTTTTCATATTCATATTATACCTCCTGAGTCCTTAATATATCCTGATGTGTGTGTGTGTGTGTGTGTGATATCTAGGCATGTCACTTAACCTCTCAGTGCCTCAGGCAATTCTAAGATTAAACATTATAATTGAGTTGCTGTTCTTCATTGGTGATTTTTTTTCTTTTTTTCTTTTTTCTCTTTGCTGCTGGGATGGGAGTGAAAGAAGTGATGGGGTGGAAAGAGTAGAACCATTCTAACTAATTATAGTTTTGCCAGTTGTTAAATTCCCTCCTTCCACTCTAACCTGCCCCCACCAGATTGTAATTTCCTTGAGGACAAGAGCAAGAGGACAAGTTTGATACATTTTGTTAGTTTTTTTCCTTTTCCATACATATATTTGGTGTTTAATAAATATTTGTGAATGAGTAAATCAAAACATTTCTGAGCACAGGTTTAAAATTTAACAAATCATTAGCAACAATAGCAGTGAATAAAGATTTTCATTATAAAAAGTGTAAGGCAAAAAAAACTCTTTGAATTGGCATATTGGACTTGAGAATTGTGTAGTTCCTTTAGTGGGCTGGGAGGCTTTTGTTTTCTAGTGGGCCAATCTGAAACATTATCTCAAAGATAATTTTTTATGTACTTTGTTCAGACTCTGATGGTTCCTTCTTTTTTAAAAACAAACAAACTGATATTTTTGTTGTGGTCTAATTCTCTGCCATTGGATAAGCTATCCTAAATTAGAGACAGAATTGAATCGGACTCATGGATCTTGGCATATTTATGTACTTAGTGTGGTTGGGAGTGACTATTCAGTCAGGAGGATATGGCATGTATGCTCATCTTTGTAGAACAGGTTAAGTGACTAAGGAGATTTGTCCAAGCATATTCAGTAGAAGGTGATCATGAGACTAATCCTGACGATCAGGTGAGCCTGGAGCCACTCTAAAAATATTTGTGAACTGAATATGGACTATTAATTGTTGAGTACAGTGGGAATAGCATTTACTTAGCTCTATCACTTTGTGACCTGCAATGATAGATCATTCTATTTTTTAGATATTGGTCTGTAGAACAAAAGAGTTAGACTAGGAATTCTATTCTGCAGTCTGCAAAAAAAGTTTTAAAGCATCTTGGTAATTGTATTTCAATATCATTAGCTTCCTTTGAAGTACTATGTATTTTATTTTGTGCATTTAAAAACATTGTTCTGAAAAGGGTACATAGGCTCTACCAAACCCACAGGGGTTGTGATGCAGAAAAGCTTAAAAACCCCTGAATTAAATGATCAGAAGGTCTTTTTCAAATTCTGTGATATTGTGATTCTAATCATTACCTTTAAATTTCTTGTATAAAAAGATGCTACCTTAAGAATTATGTCCTCCTTTATCTTCCTTGGGTTAATCAAAGTACCTAGTATTATATTTTCACACTGTAGTCTCTTAGGGAGTAATTGTGTTGTTCTTTTATTATATGCCATTGACCTTTATCCCTAGAGCTGTGTTATAAGTAGTATTGATGGAGTTTTTTAATCCATTCATAATTTTCTTACCAGTCCCTCTTATGACTAGCAGGATAATTTTATCAGATCACATCTCACATTTATATAGTCCTTGAGAGTTATAAACCATTCTTGTTGTCTCATTTAATTCTTATAGTGACATTTTGATGTACAGGTACAGTGATTTTTCCAGATTACAATTTGCTTCATTTATACAAATTATACTTTATTCACACATGAAAATTTTATGAAGCATTCAAAATATAGAAATTCTTATGATAATGTGGGAAATAACTGCAGAAGATAGAGAAGAATCAAGTCATAGTTGGTTCAAATATGTAGGGTTTTTTTTAAAATGTAAAAGTAAGTGCTAAATCTGCTAGTATTTTTCACCTATCAATTCTGTAAGGTATACTAATGTGAAATCATATTTGTGTGGCTTTCAAGGCCTTCTACAATCTCTTCCCACCCTGATTTTTTGATCTATCTTATCGATTATCTGCCCTCCTTTCCTTAATTCCTATACCTAACATACTCTATTTTTTCTTTCTCTGTATCTGCTTAGTAATTCTTTTGGACCTTTTCTAGCATTTTGTTTTATCCTAATAGTTTTATTATGTATTGTTATCTATAACAGTTAACTCTGTATATATCTTATTTTTTTCTTTATGTATTATAGCTTTTTATTTACAAGATATATGCATGGGTAATTTTTCAAAATTGACTCTTGCAAAACCTTCTGTTCCAACTTTTCTTCTCCTTCCCTCCACTCCCTCCCCTAGATGGAAGGTAGTCTAATGGATGTTAAACATGTTAAAGTATATATTAAATATAATATATGTACACATATTTATACAGTTAACTTGCTGCACAAGAAAAATCGTATTTAGAAATAAGTAAAAAACCTGAGAGGGAAATAAGAAATGCAAGTGGACAAATAACAGAAGGAGTGGAAATGCTATGTTGTGGTCCACGCTCATTTCCCATACTTCTTTCATTGGATATAGCTGGCTCTCTTCAATACTGAACAATTACAACTGATTTGGTTCATCTCATTGTAGAAGAGGGCCACATCCATCAGAATTGATCATCATATAGTATTGTTGTTGAAGTGTATAATGATCTCCTGGTCCTGCTCATTTCATTCAGCATCAGTTCATGTAAGTCTCTCCAGGCCTTTCTGAAATCATCCTGTTGGTCATTTCTTACAGAACAATAATATTCCAAAATATTAATATGCCACAATTTATTCAGCCATTCTCCAATTGATGGGCATCCACTCAATTTCCAGTTTCTGGCCACCACAAAGAGGGCTGCCACACACATTCTTGCATATACAGGTCCCTTTCCCTTCTTTAAGATCTCTTTGGGATATAAGCCCAGTAGTAGCACTGCCGGGTCAAAGGGTAGGAACAGTTTGGTAACTTTTTGAGTTCTCCAGAATGGTTGGATCCATTCGCAGTTCCACCAACAATGTATCAGTGTCCCAGTTTCCCACATTCCCTCCAACATTCGTCATTATCTTTTCCTGTCATCTTAGCCAATCTAAAAGGTGTGTAGTGGTATCTCAACTCTGTATATATCTTATAATAATAACTTACATCTTTGTAGTTCTTTACTTTATCTTACTTGAACCTCACAACAGTTCTCTGAGATGAGAACAATAGCTTATTATTATCCTCATCTTTATAAATGAAGAAACTGAAGTCCATGGGTTTTAGCTGACTTTCTCTTTATTATAGATGGCTGGTAAATGTTGGAGATGGGATTTGAACCCAGGTCTTCCTGCCCATAAGTCCAGTATACTGTTCACCAGGCCCCATTGGGCCTTTTGTTTACTTATCCCTTCTGGTAGAGTATTAAGTACCGACAGGGCAGGATTATGTCTTAAGCCGAAAATTTTATTTCATACAGTACCTATTCAGTATATAGTACTTCTTCACTACTTAAATGTGTCTATGATACCATTGATGTGGATATATTCCCTTGAACAGTGCTGGTCATAATCCACCAAATCATCTCATTCTGTGTAACTTGTTTACATCTTCCAACAAAAACTTCTTAGGGTGACTGTTCATTAGCTGATGGCTGCCTTTTAGTTCTTTTGACATTGAATAGGCATTAGTGTTATACTCTCACTCTGTAATCTTTTTTCATTTTACATGATAAATTTATGTCTTTTCTGGTCATACATCTTTCTGATGAGAGATACTCCATCAATTTTGTTTTGGACAGATCCTGAAGCTGGCCAGTGAACTTGGCCTGGGGTTGAATAGGGGAAGAGCTCAGGTTAGATTATATTTGGGAAATTGTGAAGTAGTTGTGAAGCTTCTATCTTTTTAACACCAGTATTCTGGGGGTACTATCTCTAAATCATGGAATACTATAATCTCTGAGCAATCAAAATTGAGGACAGCAAATGGCATAGTAGATATGAATAGACTTCAGCATGCCACTAATGATGAACTGCATAAGAACAATATAGTGCATGCATATAATGTGTTAGGTAGAATTGAATTGAATCTGCTACTCCTATATCATGTGGCAGCTTGAACTACAGCACAAACTAAGGGTTTGCACACTGCAACCCTTAGATTAGAAAGCAGCTGTTCTTTAGATGTGGAACCTGAAACTCAGATGGGCCAACTAATATGTTCTAGGTCACACAGCTATTAAGTGGCAGAGAACACATAAATTTTTTTTTTTTTTTTTAATGACTGCTTTGGTTAGTTTGGGGTTAGAAATAGGGTCTTAAAACTGATTTGATATGAAAATATGTTTAAAATGATTGTAATTGCTGTCTGAGGAAGGGGAGGGAGGGGAAAAATTTGGAAGTCATAATCTTATAAAAATAAGAGTTGAAAAATACTTTTACATGTAATTGAAAAAATAAAATACTGTTGAGGGAAGCAAACAACTGATTTGAGCCTTAGACTGGGGACTCATATGTTATTAAACTAAAGCTCTCTACAATTAGAAAGGAAGGCATTTAAGACAAGGATCCAGCATAGAAAATACCCTGTTCCTGATTTTCTAATCTGAAAACTGTTAACAGAAACACTGTAATTGAGATTAATTGCTTTGACAGTGCTTAGGAAGTAGAGATGTTTTCTAAATAAGTCTGTCACTTCCATATTGGATTGATTTGTGTTTTGTCCAATAAATATATGATTTTATTTTAATAGAACATTATTCTCATGTACTAGCATTTTCATTATCATGCTGAAAAACTTGTAGTTAATGAGTATGACTTTAAATCAGTTTCCTAAAATGATTTGAAAATAGTATGGAAGTAAAAATGTAAATTCCAGTGAGAAATACTACTAGAGGAGCATTGTACAGGTTTCAGTCAATCAAATCAGACAATTAATAAGTAATTATTAAGTATCTTTTGTGTGTCCTATAATGTACTACATGCTGGTGATGGAAAGACAAGTTAAGTAGCTTAATTTTGTGAGAATATTTTGAACTTTGACATTTTCTAGGGGTATCAGGGCATAAAAGAAAGAAAATCTTTTTAGCTTTAGGATTCCTGTCTTGTCACTTGGGTTTTTAACATTTTCTCCTAATTGATCCTAACCAAAATCCCATGGGGGAAGTAGGGAAAGTATCTGTCAATTAGCATTTGATAAACACTTGAAGTGTGCCAGGCAGCATTAGGCAGTGAGATAGAAAGACAGAAATGAAACAATTTTTCCTTTCCTAAGAATGGATGGAGATGTGTACACATAAAAGTAAATATAAAATATATTCAAAATAAAGTGTTAAGTTAATTTTTTGGGGGGAGGTAGAAGCATTAGTTTCTGGGACATTAGGAAAAGACTTTTGTAGGAGGTGTCCTTTGTGCTGAACTTTGCAGGAACCTAAGAATGAATAAGGGAGGAATTCTCGGTATGGGAGTAGCCTGAGTAAAAACATGGAGATGGAATGTCCTATTTGAAAAATAGCAAGAAATATAGTTTCACTACACTATAAAGTACGTGAAAAGGAATACTGTGTATTAAGTCTAATATGGTAAATTAGAGTTAGATTGGGAAGGGATATAAATGCCAGATGAATTTATATTTGATCTTGGGGGGATAGAGAGCCATTAGGATTTAACAAGCATGGTAATGCAGAGATAGTCAGACCTGTGCTGTAGGAATTTAATTTTGGCAGCTATGTGTATTGTAGTTGAGGCAGGGAGACCAATTAAGAGAGTGTTGAAATAGTCTTGGTCATAGAGATTAAAGGAGTGTTTTGGGGCAGTGGTTATATAAATGGAGAAAGATACGGACTTGGCAATTGATAGGATATATGACGTGAGAGTGAGGAGTCACAAATGACTGTGGTTGTAAATCTGGGTGGGTACAGTCAACAGAAATAGGAAATTTGGAAGGGAGTGTGTCTTGGGGGAGAGATCATTCTGTTTTCAGCATATTGAGTTTGAAATGCTTACAGGACACTTACAGGCATGACTGTCCCCCCTTTTTTTTTTTTTATAGATAATAAAACATACGGAAATAGGTGAAATGATTTGCCAATGGTCAATAACTAGTTAATGATATACACTGTAAATCTTTTCTTGAGTTACATATTTCATTTTCAATATTGTGATTAAGTGCACAACTTAGTTTTTGTCATTTTAGTAAGTCACTTTCTCTCTGTGAGCCTTAGTTACCTCATCTGTAAATGAGGAAGTTGGATTAGCTATCTTCTAAATCCCTTCAGCTCTAAATTTGTGAGCCTATAAACATATCTTAAATGACATGATACTAAAAGTTATGCACAGTTTATGTAATCACACTGGGCAATGGTCTAGCTCAATTTGTAGTTGAAATGATCATTTTCTAGTTGAAAAAAAAATCATCTACATTATAGTTGTATGGAAAAATCATTATATTGAAGAGAGAAGCAGGAAAGAGGGAAATAAGCATTTATATAATACCTGCTATGTGCTACTATAAGACACTTTGCAAATATTATCTCATTTAATCCTCACAATCACCTTGGGAAGCAAGATATTCTCATTTTATAGTTGAGGAAACTGAGGCAGACAAGTTAAATGATTTGCCCAGGGTCACATAGTGTCTGGGGCAGGATTTGAATTCAAGTTTTCCTGACTAGCATCTAATGCTCCATCCATTACATCACCTCACTGCCTCAGGAGGCTTTGTTTCAGATCCCAGTTTTGCCATCTAGCTGTGGAATCTTTGGCAGCTCAAAAAACATTACACTATTATAAACCATCTGCAAGAGTTTGCTGTTCTTAAAGTACTTTACTGAGTTTTGGATGTGCAAATATAGATAGATTTCAGGCCTTATTTTAATTTTATTTTTTAATCTCCCCCCCCCCACTTAATAGTATTTTATTTTCTCCAATTACAATGCATAGATAGTTTTCAACATTCATTTTTGTAAGATTTTGAGTTCTATTTTTTTCCCTTCCTCTTTTTTCTCTTCCTCCCAAGACATCTGATATATGTTATATATGTACAATCATTTAAAACCTATTTCCATATTAGTCATATTGTATAAGAAAAATCAGAACTAAAGGAAAAAGCCATAAGAAAGAAAATACAAACAACAAAAAGTGAATATAGTATACTCTGATCTGCAATTGATCTCCATAGTTCTTTCTCTGGATGCAGATGGCATTTTCCATTTCAAGCCTATTGAAGTTGTCTTGGATCACTGCATTGCTGAGAAGAGCAAGGTTTGTCATGGTTGATCGTCACATAATCTTGTTTTTGCCAAGTACAATGTTCTCCTGGTTCTGCTCACTTCATTCAGTATCAGTTCATATAAGTCTTTTCAGGTTTTTTTTGAAATCAGAGTGGCCCTATTTTTAGTATAAATCTCTATTTGCAATCTAAAAATGTGTGGGGAGATGATGCAAAGGATTAGGGAGAGAAGTGCAGAGGAAAGGGCTGAGCGGTTGTGGGGCATTCAGGAAGCCAAGGCACAAGTAGTCAAGAAGGCAATTCAAATCCCATTTTAGACATGTAGTGGTTTTGCGATCTCCTGGGCAAATTCATTCCTCACTCAGTGCCTCAGTTTTTCTTACCTGTAAAATTAAGGCCATAAGGAAATTTGGGATGAGAAACGACTTTACTGGTGAAGAAGGGTCTAGAAGGACTTTAAGAGGTCACTTAGTTCAATTATTTAATTTTATGAATGAGAAACAGGGCCAGACAGTTGAAGCCCAAGGTATCATGGTAGAGCCAATGTTTGAATCCAGGCTCTCTGATTCTAAATAGTTTTCTCTGACTCAATTATTTTTTTTGGAGGTGACACCTAAAAAAGGGCCCTCAAGACATGAGGTCTAATGGGAACATCCAGAGATGGAAGCAACAGGAGGAGAATAGGAGACAAAGTAGTACAATTTCTTGAAATATAGATCATGAAAGGGAGTAGCAAAATGAAACTAGGCAAGTAGATTGAAGACATTAGAGACTCTTGTATGCTAGACCGGGAAGTTTTATATACTATTTAGGATTAAATAGAAGTACAAATGGAGGAGCATCTTTTTCATTTTAGCAAGGACTGCTATTTCTGAGAGTTGGAGAGGAGATAGGCTAGGTGATGATATTGAGAGACTTATAAATGGAGACTATTTGAGAGAGTTCACTACAGTAGCCTTAGTGTTTTGGGGAAAGCAGAAGGCAAAGTCAGCTGAAAGAGGAAGAAGGGATGAATGAATTTGGAGTTTGAAGGAAAATGAGTTTTCAAATAGTGGTACTGTAATAACTAATAAAAAATAAATAAAAAGATTGTGGTACATACAGCGGTCAAAGTTGACCAGAAGATAGCATATATTTATAGTAGACCTAGAAGGCATGATAATGTGATTTCTAGAATTATTTGACATTTTGGTAAGAAGGAGCAGAGGAAGTAGGTGATGAATTATTGGAACTAAGTCTTATTATTTAATCTCTTTGGATCTCACTTTCTCATCTGTAAAATGAGAGTGACCTAACTAAGCTCCCTTCTAGTTTATAAATATTTTATGATTCTGTGATATCCAATTCAGAGAGATGCTGCAGAGATCCCTTCTTGTAGTTGTACTGGACTAGCGAGATCTGTGTTTTAGTTAGTACCAGTCACTTAGTAACTCTGTAATCTTAGGCAAATTTCTTGAACTTTCAGAGCTTTAATTTCTCTATAGGGTTAAAATAGGGCTCCTTTAAAGATGAAATTAAGTAGATTTATTAATTGTTTACCATCTATGGGAATATAGAACTGAAATGTTTCAGTCCCTTGACCAACAGGCTCTTCAGATGTAATATTAGAAAGGAATTTGACAGGTGATTAAGTAACTATATAATGCTAGGCAGAATGTGATTAGGATAAAGGTATAGTCTAAATAATGCACTATATATAGGCGATTTGAGGTGCAAGGAATGATTTCAGCTGGGAGCATCATAGAAAATTTCATGGAATATGTTGAAGAAAAATAGTTCATCCAGCAGGCACTACCCAATAGGGCAGTGGTCCTCAAACTTTTAAAATAGGGGGCCAGTTCACTGTTCCTCAGACTGTGGGAGGGCCAGACTATAGTAAAAACAAAAACTCACACTCTGTCTCCACCCCTCAGCCCATTTGCCATAACCTGGTGGGCCGCATAAACGTCCTCAGCGGGCTGCAGTTCGAGAACCCCTGGAATAGGGAGAGAAATCATTCTAAGTATGGGAGAAGGCAGGACTAGAAAACATGGCCTTAAAAGAATTTTTGAGCATTAGGGAGCTTTCTCACTAAAATAGCTGGTTATGTACTGAGAAAGGGACCTGTAATGATTTAGATGAAGGAAGTTTGAGGAGAGATGTGGTAGATAATTAGAATATACCATGTAGCTGTGAGGGCTCAGTTGAAATTAGGTAATAGAAATTTATAGAAACTCAATCGGACAAATTTCATTATTTGCTTCGACAGTTTTGTCATGAGATGAGCAGGAAGAGATTCATTGAAATTATTGATCATTGGGTCAAGATTAGGTATGGTGGAGCTCAATGAGACCAGATAGGGTCAATGGCCCTGGGAAAATGGAGAGGTGTTAAAGAGTGAAGGTGGCCGACATTGACTTTTGAACTGATTGGGGAAAATAGGAGCTTATGATCAAAGATAGTATCTTTCGATGTGGCTTGCAAATTGCAAAAGTAATACACAAATTGTAGCTCTTTAATGTAGTAATTCAATTCATGTTCATATCATCTCGCTACTAGACTCTTAAGCCCCAAGAGATGGAACTTGTTTTATCTGAACTCAGATTTCTCTCAGGGTTTAACACAACATGCATACATTAAGGTAATAAATGTGTATATATAGTGTTGAGGAAAATATAATTATTCCTAAACTCTTTTGAGTAAATGAATGAAAGTGTCTTTTTTGTTATCAGCCAGTATTTAAGCCTCTATTGTGTTCCCTGGCATTGTTAGATGTATACACAAGAGCAAAGAATGGAAACATTTCTTACTTTCAGATAGCTTCGATTTGATCCTGTATAATATTGAGTTGCTGGAAGTTGCTTTGCAACTAGAGGATTTAAGGAAATCTTATTCAACATATTAATTCTAAAACATTTATTAGGTGCCTGCTATTCACTGAGTATTATATTAGTCTCTGGGGAAATATACAATTTAGATAAGATATGGAATTTAAATTAATATACTTCATTAATGAAACATGCATCGGAGAGTGCAGAACAAACTGCTCTGTGACATCTTGATTGTTAAAGCCTTCGTGGAGGAAATGGGATTTGAGATGAGATTTTAAGAATGGATAGAAATTCTTCGATAGAATCTTAAATTTTAGACTAGTTCATCCTATTGGGATTATGGAAATTGAGAGATAATGGATATTATAGATCAACTTCTTTTAGGATTATAGTTCTAAAACTGGAAGCAAAGTGAGATTGACTAGACTAAGAAAACCCAAGGGAGTTTCTTAGGAGGCTAAGCTTAGGATGTCAGAGATAGGAAGCTTCAGGAGCAAGGACTGAACCCTTGTTACCTTCTCTGTGTAGTTCCTCTATCCCTCTCATTCTGAAAAGTGAAAAGTAATTGTCCAAGTTTCATAATAATTAACAGAGTCTGGATTTAAACTGCGGTCCTCTGTCTCCAATTCCAAGATCCTTTCTATTCACTATATTATAACTTCACAATTGACTATTTTTGCATAATATGATGACTTTTTTCTTTGTACATAATGTTGAGGAAAAAATAAAATTAATTTTTTTGTTTGTTTAAGGGAGAGGGAAGGAGGGAAGAAGGGAGGGAAGGAGGGAGGGAGGAAGAGAGGGAGAGAGAGAGGGAGAGAGAGAGAGAGAGAGAGAGAGAGAGAGAGAGAGAGAGAGAGAGAGAGAGAGAAAGAAAGAGAGAGAGACAGAGAGACAGAGAGACAGAGAGAGATATCTTGTTTAAGAGGCTCTGCAGCTCATGAGTTGATGCATAATTGGCACAATTTACTCCTCAAATGAGCATCTTGAGGACCTTGGTATATAGGAAATTCCTCTTCAATTTAGACTATTATGATGATAAATATTTTTTGTCAAACATATATTTCCCTGATTTATGCTTCACTTAGTTTTAATAATCAGAGGATAATCTTATCAACAAGCTATCTCTGTTAAACATTTCAGAAAGTTTTATGTAATTTTGACGTATCCATAGAAAGATGCCATGTTGGAGGAAAGCCTTTAAGGATAAATTTTGCTTTACTAAATTAAATGCTTTTTCTGAGGTCCACAAAAAATAAACACAGTAAGATCTCATATAGACTTTTCATTCAGTTGTGTGACTATAAAGATATGCTCAGTTCTTCAACAGATGTTGGTTCTAAAGCTACTATTATTTTCATGGTGATTTTTGCAAATGCTTATTATGAACACTGTAATATGAGATGATCAAGTTATCCAATGAAGTGATGTTTCTGGTTGCTTCTGGATGAACAATAAAAATCAACTCTGCCAACTCCTTTATGTGTCTCTCTGGGAGAACTTTTGAACCATCCTTAACTTATACTGCAACTTAACCTTCTAATTTCATTTATAATGATAATGTCAAGGTTAATATGATATCTGTTTATTGGTTGTTAAATAAGGATCTCACATTTAAAAGTCTGTGTTTACAGATGATCTAACAATTTGGGTAATTCTCAAAGTACCTATTGCTCCCTTTCTTTTACTCTTTCACTGTCTTTGGAAAACCAGAAAGGAGGCTGAATAGGACTTCAGTACTACTTTAATATTTCTTAGCATTTTTCCTTTATTTTCTGATTTGCCATGGTTAAAAAATCTGTCACCAAATGGCTACTTTATTAATAACAACGAGACTCTTCACACTTAGCTAAGTACCAGGAAAGCACAATAAGTTTTGTCAGAACAGTCTTCAAGAAGCTAGGACTGTTACTTCAAAGCCATGATAAGGCAACATGTAGTAGAATTATCATTGAGTTCAAATCCATCATTTTAAAGGGAACAAAATAAAGACATGAATGGGAAAAATGATTACCTGAAGGTCATATAGTTAGCTAATGTCAAGATCAGTAATTGAACCCAATTCAGCTCTTTGGAGCCTTCTATTCCTTTCCATATATTTCAGACCTTACCTGAATTTTTGTAGAGAGATAAAAGAGTAAGAGGGAGATATAAATTAAACAGTGTAGTACAGTTTAAACTTCAATATTTTTGTTAGGGTGCTGCTGTTCTTCCAGTTGTTCAGGTTTATGCCTTTGGTTCATTCTTGAACCATCCTTTTCTAGTATCCCCATCAGTATCTGATTACTCTTATCAATTCTAGTATCTCACCATCTCTTTCATCCATGCTTTTTCTCATTCAAACCACTAACCTGGTTTAGGTCATTATGATGTTTTGACTGAACTACTACTGTAGTATCCTATTTTTCCTCTTGCTCTCCTCTCTCTCCTTTTGCCAATCTATTTTGTATATAGCTAGCTGTGCTGCTTAAGAATTTCAGTAGTTTCCTATTGCTTCCAGAATAAAATAAAAAAAAATCAATCTGATATTTAAAGCTGTGTACAATCTGGCTCCCATCTACCTTTCCAGAATTATTTCATTTATTTCCTCTCTCCTATATGCTCTTTCCAGCCAAAATGACCTATTAGAATTATTCCCTGAAGTAGTTATTCTATTATTCACTTTTGTTTATTTGCACAATTTCCTTCTTAAGGTAATAATTCACTACCTCCATATCTCTACCTCTAAAAACTATTCTCTTGATTTTTGACTCAGTTCAGGATACCTCCTTCATGTGAACTTCTTTCTGATTCCCTAGTTAGTCATCTCAAAATATCTTATATTCATTTATATGTGTAAATATTATATCAAGTAATTTCTGAGAAGGGAATGTTTAATTTTTTTGGCTTTATATTATGTCAGTGTCTAGCACACTGTAAATAGTAGATGCTTAATAAATGTTTTAGAATTGGAAAAATTTGACTGATAGGGCCTCAGGATTTTTTAAAATCTCTGTTAAATAAGGTAAGGATAATGAAGGGGAGTCTACCTAATCACCAGGCCCAGCTTAAGTCCATTATTCCACTCCACTCCATCCTAATTTCTTATAATTATTATTACATACACTACCATTATTAAATGATTTCCAACAATTTTTCCTGGTTATCTCATATTATCATGATGTTTCCCATCTGGATTGTAAGCTTTTTGAAGGCAAAGACTATGTCCTAGTGCTGAATGGGTAATAATAACCATTCGTGTTTATGTAAAATTTAATAGTTGATTTTCATAATAGCTCTTTTGGTTAGGTATTTACAGATATTATCATCATCATTTTACAGATAATTTATAATGGGAATAAATTGAAAAAAGTTGTTAATAAATGGAAAAGCACATATATTACAGGCCAAGTCTAGTGATTGCAAATGCACTTCTCTTTCCATGATATTTACTTCTTAGTAAGTAGAAGGTTTTAGAATTGGAAGGAACCGTAGACTTTATCTTACTCAAGCTTTTCTCTTTATTGATGGTGTGAAAATTGACTAATTAGCAGATCAGGGATTATGTATCTCAAATGACCATGCTCCCTTTTCTTTCTCCTTTCTATCATACCTGACTGCATTCTAGTTGATTGCTTGATTAAAACAAAGCAGTATTAAAGTTCTGTAAATGCACAAACTCTAGCCAAATCTTTTTGTTTTTGAATTCCTTCATATTATATGTGTATTTCTTTTTTCCTATGCTGTTAGATTAATTTGAAGCAGATTGGATGTCATTTTCAGCAGCACAGTATGTAGGAGTATGACCTTGAGCACGACAGGAATAGAAAGACTGGTAGTTTACTTGGTTAATTTATTATCCAGGGTGGGCTGTGCTTCTATGAATTCTTACTTTTTAAAATAATTATGCTAATTGTAATTATTGTATTGGTGTGGCCACATGGATAGTAATCTGCATATCTAAATAGTTGATACATGCTTTGATTTTATTATTATATTTTAAATTTTAGCTTTGTAGTTAGATAATAGAAGTTAGAGAAGGGATATTATTATTTTCCTTTTCCAGTTTATATAACGGAGATTTGCATCTTTTTTCTCTCAAAAGTGGTAGTACACCTTATACCTTTTCACTTCCCTATCTTCTTCCCCACAAAAAAAAAAAAATGGAACACAGGATTTTGGGGGATAGGGAACATAGGGATATTTGTTCCTTCCAGTGCTTAATATAGTATTGGGTGCATAGTAAGTGCTTAGCGAATTCTTGTTGATGGAATTGATCACTTTAATTTTTAGAGCATCATTTTGTTTGTTCATACAGTAGCATATTTGTGGCTGGCCAAGTGTCAATAAATCATGACCTTACACTGGCATTTTGTAGGGTAGTTGTTGTTTTTTTCTGCAGGATAGAGGCAATTTTTTTCTTTGCTGAATTCAGAGTTTTTAAAACTGAGTCATTGGCTGTGAATCAAATCTTTAATTAAAGGCTTTCTTCTTTCCATAGGCTGTTCTCTTCTCTGCAGTTGTCTTTGGGTGGGGTATGTGTGCGCAGTCTTTGAATCTGTGTAGCGCGTTGGCTTTCTAGACATCCTTTGTATAGTAACAGCATGTGCTGAGGGACTGGCAGCCTGTAAAACATTCTCCCTCCACTCCCCTTCCTCCCTCCCCACCACCCCCAATCCCTGGATATGGTGACATTACATAGATAAATGTGCTTGCTAGAAAACAGCAGAAGGAGTTGAATGTCTGCCAAAAATTTGCAGCATGAAACTGAGCTGGCTGCTTTCAGCCTCGTTTTCCTGATCTCTCATTGTGTGTATGCAGTCTGCACTTGCCAGGGCTTTCCTTGTTGAGCATTACGTCAATATATTCTCCACCCTTATTGCATTGCTTTCTCTAATATAAAGCTCCATATCCTCTCCCCTAAGGCCCATTAAATACTTTAAAGTTGTCCTTATATTGTTGTAAAGGTGAAATTGAAGCTATATATTTTTACTATAAACCTCAAAAAGAAAAATTTAAATTATTGAGTAAAAATATGTTAATTTAACTTGATAGTTTTGGGATATATATATTATGGAATCTTTTTATTTTTATTTTTATCAGTAATGGGAGTGGATTAGGAAGTTTAATGCACATAGAATAGTGTACATTGGCAAATACTGACTGTTAGTGTACTATGAATTACTTCTCCTTGCCAAAAAAAAGTACCTTCCTAATGTCTAGAAAACTGGTTGTCCTTTCCAAGGTAACTTGGTGGAAATCTTTTTTTTTTTTTTTTTTTAATAATATGTGTAGATTAGCATCAAAATCACTTATTCAGGGCTTTGGGTATAGAAGATTGATTTTATTTATTCCTTTTTTCTTTCCTAAGCTGAAGTCTGTTTTGGAATGAATGAAGAGAAAAAGGAAGACTGAGAGCTAGAAAGTTTTGCCTCTTATTTTACATGCTAATGATAATGAATTTAAGAGTTCATTAGACAAAGTATGTACAATGAATTGATAATTTTATGTTACTTGAAAAATTGTACTTTTCCTTTCAAAAGTTTAGTAAGGATAACATTAAAAAATTCTGCTTGGTAGTCAAAGCCCTTCATAATCTAGATTCCCCCATCCCTCTCCAGTCTTGTACTTTATACCTTTCCATATCATCTTTTATTCTGTAGCACAGGCATCTCCTTGCTATTCTTGACACTCCTGACTCTGAGCACTTTCACAAGCTGTCTGCCATGATGTAATGCTCTCCATGACATACATGAGGATATGCCTCAACTCTTTCTTCCTGGCTTTGGCTTCCTTCAAGTCCCAGCTAAAATTTTAGTTTTTACAAGAAGCCTTTCCTGATCTCTTTTAGGTATTCATTCTTTAAATTATATGCAGTCAGAAGGTAATGTTTTTGATACCTCTGATACATGTTTGCATATCCTTTTTTTTTTTTGCATATCCTTGAATGACATATCACCTAATTTAATTTATGAATTACTTTTGAGTCAGAAACAAAATTATTTTTACAGTTGTTCCTAAATGTAGAAAAACAACCTGAAATGCTTCAAATTTGAAAAAAGAAAACTATTGATATTATGTAAGTAATAATGGGTAGTTTAAAATTTTTTAGATGCTTATGTAGTGACAATACACATTTTAAATTTTGCAAATCTTGTTCTCTTTGAGCTAACAATTTCTTTTGTTGTTTGTTTTGGAGGTTTATTTTGATTCCATTTCCAAAGATAATTCTTAGCCAGTGGTTGCCTCCAAATTTATCGATATCTTTAAAAAATACGTGACTGACTCTTTAGTTAAGGAAGGCTTCCTATGTAAGAGATGGAAGAAAGAATCTTGAGAGTGATCAAAACAATTTCAGAAGAATATGATTTAGTTGGGAATAGAGTGGCCCTTGTATGGGGGGGAGGGGTTGGTTTAAATTAAAGGCTTAAGACATACAACGAATCAGAATTTGTCAGCTGGAAGAAGGTATGGTTTTCTTTATTGTGAATTCTTTTCCAGAAAACACGAAATTAGGATAAATTATATTATAGGTGGCAACCAGTTCCACAGGAACAATGTATAGGTGTTGTAAATGAGTTATTGTAATGTCACTTTGAGCGAGGGTTTTGACTTTTATAGTGGTGTTTGGTTTTAGTGCAGTAGGGATGGTGTTATTGTTGGGAGGAAGCAGTATTGATCAGGGCAGTCTTATGTGGGAATATACTTGTAGTATATTCCAGTTAAGTTTTAGAAACAGTAAGCTCTATTTCCCTATTGTCTTCCATTTTTCTGAGGGGAAAAAGTTTTCCAAAGCAGATATAATTCATCCAAAGTCTTTAATTAATTCCAGCAAAAAAAAAAAAAAAATAGTGTTAGGTTTAACAGTGTTATATGGAACAATTAGTTCCATAGGAACAAAGTTAAAAATGGGCATTGAATGCCCTGACATTATAGTTGGAGTTCATAATTTTATGACATATTTTAATTATAGGGTGACTATGTAGGGTTTGCCCATGATTAGGAAGCTTTTGGTGAAAAAAGAAGTTATGCTCATTAATTCATAATCATTATTCTATAGTTATTTTATATGTTTTAGTGGTTAGTCATAAGAATAAGAAGACATGAAGAAGGGACATTACAGGTAAAACAGACAAATAAGCATTTATTAAGTCATTCATTGTCTTGTGTCAGTCACTATGATAAAATGAAGGGGATACAAAGACAAAAAATGAAGAGTTCCTGCCACCTAGAAGTTTCTAAGTCGGATTAGAGGTATACTATGTTTTCATATAAGGAGATAAAATATAATTTTGAAGTAATAAAAGGACTTCCCAAAAAGCTTAGTGTAGTTTTAAAGGTTTTAATAGTTTAAAAAGCAGCACTAAGACTTTTGGGACAACCTATAATAGAGTATTGCAGAGGTGGTGAAGGCATTAGCAAATGGAAGGAACAGTAAAGGCTTTGTGTAGGAGATGGCATTTGAGCTGGGTTTTTGAAGAACCTAAGGTTTTGAAGAAGCAGAGATTGAGGAAGAAGTGCTTTCTGATAATGGGAGGATGGTAGGTATAAAGGCTGAAGTGGAATGTTGTGTGATTGATTGCAAGTAGGATAATTTGACTTGACCGTAGAAGAGGCATGATAAGAAATAAGTTTGGAAAGGTAGGCTTGGAGATTTTTAATACCAAACATGTATTTGAGTTTGATCATAAGAGGCAAAAAGAAGTTATAGTAGTTTCTTGAGTAGGGAAATGACATGATTCAAACCTTTGCTTTGGAGGTACCCTCTTCACCTAATTGGAGAGGGGAGAGACTTGAAAACAGGTATCAATTAGGAGCCTCTTCCTGTAATAATTCAGGCAAGAGGTGATGAGGACTTGAATTAAAGAGATAGTAAAATAAATAAATGAATGAATGAATAAACAAACAAACAAACAAACAAATAAATAAATAACAGCTCCAAAACACCAAGCATCTATTATGTGCCAGCACTGAGGATATAAAAAAAGGCAAAAGATAAGTCCTCTACAAGGAGCTCATAGTCAAATGAGTGAGACAAAATGAAAATAACTATGTACAAATAAGCTATCTGTAGGGTAAATGGGAAATAATCAACACAGAGAAAGCACTAATTAAAAGAGATCAGGAAAGGCTTCTTGTAAAAACTAAAATTTTAGCTGGGACTTGAAGGAAGCCTGGAAAGCCAGGAAGATAGAGTTGAGGCATATCCTCATGTATGTCATGGAGAGCATTACATCATGGCAGACAGCTTGTGAAAGTGCTCAGAGTCAGGAGTGTCAAGAATAGCAAGGAGATGCCGGTGCTAGAGATTAAAAGATGATATGGAAAGGTATAAAGTACAAGACTGGAGAGGGATGGGGGAATCTAGATTATGAAGGGCTTTGACTACCAAGCAGAATTTTTTAATGTTATCCTGGAGGTAATAGAGAGCCACTAGACTTTATTGAATAGGGTGAGGAGTGGAAGAGAGTGCAATCTATTTATACCTGCTCTTTATTATTTTTTTTAATTAAAGCTTTTTATTTTTCAAAACATATGCATGGATAATTCTTTGACAATTAATCCTTGCAAAACCTAGTGTTCTAATTTTCCCTTCCTTCCCCCACCCCCTCCCCTAGATGGCAAGTAGTCCAATATATGTTAAACATGGTAGAAATATATGTTAAATCTAATATATACATACATATTTATACAATTATCTTACTTCACAAGAAAAATCAAATCAAACTGGAAAAAAATGAGAAAGAAAATAAAATGTAAGCAAACAACAGCAGATAGAGTGAAAATGCTATGTTGTGAATCACACTCAGTTCCCACAGTCTTCTCTATGGCTCTCTTCATCACAAGATCATTGGAACTGTATACCTGCTCTTTAGAAAAGTTACTTGGGAAACTTGGAAGATGGATTGTAGCTAGGAGAAACTTGAGGCAAGCACATCCAACTGCAGGCTATTTCAGGAGTCTAGGTATGAGGAAATAATGCCCTTCACCAAGGTGAGGCCATTTGTTGGAAAGAAAAGGAGTTATATTTGAGAGATATTAAGGAAGGAGGAAAATCAACTGACCTTGGTTACTGACTGGATTTAGGGAATGAGAAATAATGAGTAATTCAATCCACAAAAGAATTATCAGCTGATTTTGGATGTGGCTTAGTTTACTGACCCAAGGAAACTGAGATCCAAGAAGGTTGTGTCTTGCCCAAGGTCACACAGGGATCCAGCAGCAGACCTGAGATTTGAACCATGAATCTAGTATTCTTTCCACTACATGTTCCTTTTATTTGTAATGTCCTAAAAGACAAAGAAGACATTTTTAACTTGCTTGTTTCCCCTACAATCCCTCTAATGGTACTGGCATATATAAATCATAAATTTAGACAAATCTCAAAATAGAGTGTAGAACTTCCTTAAGAAAGAGAGATAGAGTACACAAATTAGGAGAAACCTGAACTTGAATCTTAGTTATCATTTATCAGCAGCTTCCCTTTTAGCGAAGTCCCACAGTCTTCTTGGGCAAAACCTTAGAGGTAATATAGTCCAACTCCTTTATGTTACAGATAAAGAGGATGAACCTATTTGGTTGAACTTGCCTTGGGTCAAGTAGATAGCCAGTGTCTGCCAAGTGGTAAGAATTTAAATGTTTTTTGACGTGTAAGTGGCAAAGCTAGGATTCAAATCCAGGCCTTTTGGATTCTGTAAACATAGCACCCACTGCAGTGTACCATTTTTTGTTTAGTAGGTACTCAGTAGAAGCATGATGGGTTGACTGTGTTGGCAAATAATGCAGGATGGAGATTACAATACTTTGAGTCCTGTAACATTTTGAGAATTTTATAATATTTTTCTGATTCAAGGATTTTTCCTCTGCTATTGAATAATACTTCTGGACTGTCTGTCTTCATACTTTTTGAATTTTTTAAGTGACTAAGAATCTTCTAAACTAATACTTATTCATATTTATATTTATTTATATTCTCTGTCTTGCTTCATTAGGAGCTATTGTTATAGAAAATTCCTTAAGTCTGAAGTTCTGGAAGATGAATTGTCCCTTACCACCTCCTCCTTTTTTGACCAGATTTCTATATTTGAAATTCTATGGTATAGTGAAAGATCCTTTTAAGAGGCAAGTAGGATGAGATCATATGTTAGTGATTTGAAATTTAATAAATTTATACTGATTTTGAGATTTTCTTGGGTGTCACTTAGCAACATGGAAGATTATTTAATCTGTAGTTTGGAGAAAGTTTTAAAGTAGAGAGAGAGGTACTAACTGTGTAGTTTGGAAAGGAAATTATAATTAATTATGCACAAAGTACAGACTGTTGGTTACTAGAGAACATTCTACCAGCCATTGTAGAAAATTCTAAAAAGATATGATTAATTGGATTTATTACTGTTAATAATAATTATTATTATTATTGATTTCATAGAGCAGGATTACATTAGAAATGTAGACCCATTGTAAAAAAGGGAAATTTACATTAGATTTAAGGAAGAATTCATAAGAATTAACTTCAAAAGTGAAATGGGTTGTGGTGGAAGTTGTAGATTCCAGTTTATTAGACATCTTGAGACAAAACAGTGATATTCATGACTACTTATTTAATATCATATTGTTAATATCATGTAGTAAGTGTTTTTTTTAAGGTGTGGTTTGAATTATATGGCTTCTAAGGGTTTTCCCCACTCTAATTCTGTGATAATGGCATAATAATTGAAATTTATATAATGCTTGGAGGTTTACAAAGTATTTTACATATATGATCTCATTTCTGTTTTAAGAACAACCTTGTGAAAGAAATGTCATAGGATATTATGATCATCACTATTTTATTTTACAGGTCATAGGATCATGAATTTAGAGTTAAAATTTAGACTAATATCTTCATTTTACAGAAGAGAGAATTGTATCCCAGGGATTTTACTGGGAAATGACAGAACTGAGATTCAAATTCATGTCTCTGCTGACTTCCACACACTATCTCCCTTTCTTAAGGAATCCTAGAATCTGTTCTGGTATTTGTCCTGACTTACTTTAAAATTATAATTGAGATAAAAATTGATTAGTTATTCTCTTTCTGTGGTAAGGTTAAAGATGTTCACTTTATATATTATATAAGTCCATTGCTAAAATTAAATTATAGGTAGTTTTTGTATTGTTTAAGTACTATTTGGAACCACAGCTATTACAAACCAGATCAGTTCACCAAGTCTGTCCCACAGTAAATCTTCAGGTTTTAGAGGATGGAAGAGTAGCAAATTTTATTCTGATTATTAATTATATTTCTGACTTATAAACGTATTTTGGAAATAGAGTCTGATAAGAATGGATCAAGGGAAAACCATTATAGTTAAAAAATGTTTTGTATACTTTTTATGTATTTATTTGCTGTGAATTTCACATATATAGAATGTGAGCTTGTGAAGGGATATTTTGTCTTGTATCCCTAGTGCCTAACATAATACCTGGAATATAATAGATGCTTAATTTAGAAGTATTGTGTCCTTAGATCTAAAAGAAGTTTGGATGTAACTTCATTTCTTTATTTTTTGTATTTCTTTGATAAATTTATTGTTTCAGTTATGTGCATCACCAGTGCAGATGATAACCTTTTTATGGTATATGATTTTTATCTGTATTTCCCTATAATTCTTCCTTAGACAATCTGCTCTTTTAATTGAAGATTTTTTTTTTTTAAGGTCTTTTGTAACATTTCAGTGTTATCATTTGAACCCTTAGGCTTCTATGAGTATATGCGCACACACAAACATATATATACATACATGCACACACATATTTACTCATTTGTCTCTATATCACTGTACTTTCATCTTTCTCAACTCCTGCCCTCCCATTGAACCATTCATTATGTCCAAAAAAAAGTTAGGTAAAAATATCCAGTCTAGTGACTGCATCTGACAAAGCGCGCGCGTGTGTGTGTGTGTGTGTGTGTGTGTGTGTGTGTGTGTGTGTGTGTGTGTGATCTTTGCCATGTGGGAAAGAGGTAGGTTCTCCAGTACCTTTCTCTTTTTTCTTTACTTGTCGTTTGAGTACTCAGGCTTATTTTTGATTTGTGATTAATTCTATTTTTTTCTTTTCAAGTCACATATTTTCTGGTTAATTTCTTTTTACCAATTCTTTTATCCAAGTCATCTTTGACCACCTTGTGTAGCCTATTTTCAATATTCCATTTTATGTCATTTCTATGTTCACAGTTTTTTTTTGTACAGATTATGGTTCCTTATTCATAGGTAGCATCACTAGAAGAGTACTGGTATTAAGAAGATAGGTTTTTGTCTCAGGGGGCATTAGGAATAATTGAAAGTACTGTATAATTTGTCTAGTACAATTAAGTCTGCTCCCTTCTTTCTGTTTAATCCTGGGATCAATTTGTTTTCCATCTAGGGTATTTGTCCAAGACATGTTTATTGATAGAGTTGTTCAGTGAGTTGACCATATAATTCTAATTTTATAACGTGGGGTATATTCATTCTTTATAAGTTTGATTTTTCTTTTATCATTTGTTAGTTTGAGTGAGTGTGTATTGAGGTCAGGAGGTCTGCAGTATTTGGGATTTTGATGCAGTCAGTACTAGAATAGTGTCTTGCTCAGCAGGAATGTTTGGAAGACCTTACCTTCTATTGGGAATTCCTCTCTTGTTTGGGTTCTGCATCCTAACAGTAGGAGATGATTCTTGAACATATGCATTTTTGTTTTATGTCTTATGTAGATACTGATAATCAAAGGATGGATTATTTTAAAATTTCCCTTTTTGTTACTGTGAACTTGACAAAAATAATATGTATGTATATATATATGTGTGTGTGTGAATATATATAATATGCATATGTATGTGTGTATGTATAGTGTTTTAAAGTTTGCAAAGTGCTTTATAAATATTATCTCATTTGATCCTCACAATAACCTTGGGAGATAAATGTTATCATTGTCCTTATTTTACAGATGAGGAACCTGAGGCAGATAGAGTTTAAGTGACTTGCCCAGGGTCATACAGCTAGTAAGTATCTAAGGCAGGATTTGAATTTAAGTTTTTCTGAATTAAGTTCACTGTGTCACCTAACTATTTAGCATAGAAAAAGAGGACTATCTGTCTGTCTGTCTATCCATCTGACTATCTATCTATAATTTTACATGGTAGTTCACCTACATTGTCCAATTTATCTAGTTTCTGTACTTCATTTTGTTCTCTTCTATGTATATTTTTTAATGATTCTTGTTCTTCCTTTTTAAAAAAAAGTGTCACTGTTACTACTATTCCTACTTTCCTCTCTCCAAATAAGATAAGCTTTCCTTATTACAAATAAGCCTAGTTAAGAAAAACAAATCCACACATTGACCTTATTTGAGAATGGAATACCTGACTTTAAATCTAGTCTTAACCTATTATTAGCTGTGTGACCGGGGCAAACCACTTAATGTCTGTTTGCCTCAGTTTCATCAAGTGTGAAATAGGGTACCTAGTGGCACCTACCTTCTAGGATTGTTGGGAAGATCAAATGAAATATTTGCCAGACACATAATACAGTGCTCTCTCTTTGTCCTCCTCTTTCTCCTCTTCCCTATCCTCCCAACCTCCTCTTTCTCACGATGATTCATTACCAATTCTGCCCATCAGTCTTTTGGACTTAAAAACTATGACCAATGCAATGACTAGTTGATTTTATAGTCCTTCACAAATTGTTTTCCTTTATATTACAGTCGTATAATTTGTTCTGGTTTTGTTCACTTTACTCTGCATCAGTCTATAAAACTTTTTTGTTTGTTTTCTGTTTTTTTCTTTTTGCTTTAATAATTTTTTTTTTAAACATTTAGTGGTAAAATTTTGAGATTAAATTCTCTTCCTTTAGATCCTTCCCCACCCATTAAGAAGACAAGCAATATGTTACCTATTACATAAGTGTGAAATTATGCAAATAATTTTCCATATTAATACCATATTGTAAAAAAAAAAGCAAGAAAAATAAAGAAAAGGGGGAGAAGGAAATACTGCATTCATACTTTTATCAATTCTCTCTCTGGAGGAGCATAGTATTTTTCATCTGGAATCTTAGAATTCTCAGGGATCATTGTATTGATCAGAGTAGCTAGTCTTTCACAATTGTTTATCAGTACAACATTGTGTAATTGTTGGCATTTCCTTAGTTTTCAGTTCTTTTCCACTAAAAAAAAAAAAAAACCGAGCTGCTATATATATATTTTAATGTATGGATCCTTATCTTTTTCCTTTGATCTTTTTGAGAGATAATCCTAGCAATGATCTTGTGTTAAAGAGAATGCACAGTTTTATAGCATTTTGGGCATGGTTTCAAGATGTTCTCCAGAATATTTTCTAGTTAATATATGGTGTGAATTATTAATACATCTTTTTTCTGCCAGTCTCCATTTTTTCTCAGAAGTTTTTTTTTTTTTTTTTTTGAATGGTGAATTCTTATACTTAAAGCTTATGCTTTGGTTTTTATCAAATATTAGATTACTGGAGTCATTGTCTACTTAATCTCTTCCACTGATCACTATTTCTTATCCAAGTACCAAATTGTTTTGATGATTACCCTTTATAGTATAATTTGAAATCTAGTACTACTAGGCCTTCCTTCACGTTTTTTCATTGATTCCCTTAAAATTCTTGATCTTTTTATTCTTCCAGATAAATGTTATTATTTTTCTAGTTCCACAAAGTAACCTGTGAGTAGTTATAGTAACATAACATTGAATCTGTTAATTTAAGAAGCATTGATCTTATTATTTTCTTCTCGTTCTATACGAATTCACTTACAGATATTGGTGATCTCTTCAACTTCTGTGAATTTAACCACCATCTCTTTGCTCATCATTCTATGCCAGGGCTTCTTAAACTTGTTCCCTCTGCAACTCCTCTTCACCTGAAAAGTTTTCATTCAACCCTGGATATATAGTTATATAAAATAAATATACATATCAAACATTTACTAATAATAAGTCCCAATTTCTTGACCTACACATTCAGTTATACCACCCCATATGGGGTCTTAACCCATAGTTTAAGAAACTTTGCTCTATGCTAGCCTAATCTTTTTTCTGATCTCCAATTTCACACCTCTAGATGTCCAGTAGACACCTTAAACTCAACATATCCAAAACTGAAATATCTTTTCTCTCTAAACCTTCCCCTTCTCTTTTCTTTTACTATTGAAGGTATTACCATCCTTCTAATTTGTTAGGCTCACATCATAGGTGTTATCCTCAATTCCTCATTGCCTCTCACCTTATATCTAAACTTTTACCAAGGCATATTGGTTCACCTTTGTGTCATCTTTTGAATATATGCCCTTATTTTTCCTCTCACACTATACTCTGGCACAGGTCTTTTATTGCCTCATGTATGTGCAAATACAATAGCTTACTTATTGGTCTATCTGCCATATGCCTCTCCCTCCTAGAATCCATCCTCTCTTTGGCCATCAATCTGACCATGTAACAACTTAATCAGTAAATTTCAGCGGCTCCTTCATGGCTCCAGGATTAGATACAAAGTTCTCTGGCATTCAAAGCTCCTTCATAACATAGCCTTACCCATATTGAAGTCTTACACATTGTTACCTACTATGTTTTCAATTTAGTGACAATAACCTCTTTGCTGTTTCATGAACATGATCTCTTGTCTTTGGGCATTTTCTCTGCCTATTTTCTCATACTGTGTTAAGGACCATACTTAGGTGAAGGGGCAGGTCAATTCTCCTAGAGTCTCCACAGGTGTGGATCATAACATCTGAAGAAGTTGCAAAGTAGCCTTTACTAACACCGGTGTTACTTGTGGACTGGGAATGAAATAAAGTGGAGGCAGAGGGAAGAGGAAAGAGAACAGCAACTGCCTCTCAGTCTTCTTGTATCATCATCTCACATGAAGAGATCTATTCTACAAGTCTGAGTTAGACTTCCAGGAGCCACTGGCAGATGGCTCCCATACCACAGCATACTTCCTTATCTTGGTCTTTTGGCTTTTCCTGCTCTCTTTGAGCCTCAACTAAAATTTCATCTTCTATAAGGAGCTTTTTTCAACCCATCTTAATTCTTATGCCTTCCTGCTCTTATTCACTTTATATATATGCTCTGTGTTGTGTGTGTGTGTGTGTGTGTATGTGTGTGTGTGTGTGTGTGTGTGTGTGTGAGAGAGAGAGAGAGAGAGAGAGAGAGACAGAGAGACAAACACACACAGAGAAAGAGAGACAAGAGAGAGACACATAGAGACACACACACACACACACAGAGAGAGACAGAGAGACACATACAGAGATACATAGAGACACACACAAACACATACACTGAGAGAGACACATACAGATATGTGTGTGTGTGTGTGTGTGTGTGTGTGTGTGTTTGCACATATTTATTTGGTTATTGCCTCTGTCTTTAGGATTGTAAGCTCCTTGAGGGCAGGGGCTATCTTTGTATCTTGTCTTTTGTATTTTGTCCCTTTTTTAACCCTGCTAATTTAGTACAGTGCTTGGTACATAGTAGGTGCTTAAGAAATGTATATTCATTGCTTAACTTAATTATATTGACTGGACACAATTATGGGCAGCTTCTCTCTCTCCTATTAAATACTTTCTGCAATGTAATAGCTTGCAAATAATTTGTTAGGATAGAACTAATTGTTCTTTTTTATCTTTGATAAAGTAATTCCATGTATGAGTGAAATCTCATTCACTTTTACATTTATGATGGTTAATTTTTTTGTCTTTCCATCATAACTTTTTTTTTTTTTTTTTTTTTTGCTGAGGCAATTGGGTTTAAGTGACTTGCCCAGGGTCACACAACTAGGAATTGTTAAGTGTCTGAAGTCAAGTTTGAACTCAGATCCTCTTGACTTTAGGGATGGTACTCTTATCACTGTGCCACCTATCTGCTCCTATCATAACCTTTTATATTTTTTTCCCTCTTCCCCTGGCCATCTTTTTTCTGTACAAGTAGGTGGGTGAAGTGGGGGCTTTGAGAAAGAAAAGAAATCAATGATAAATACTGATAATTTATGATTGAAGTAGTCTGTTTTCACTTCTTTGTTTTTCCTTTTTTGTTTGTTTCTTTACTAAGTCCAGATTTCAGTCTGTTTTTCTTATTCTTTGTTTCCCTTTTTAATCTGACTCACCCTCCAAAGTATCTGATTATACCTTTTCTGTCTCTACTCTCCTTATAATCCCCTCTTCCCTGTACCTATTCCTGTCAATTTTTTCACCAAACTTGAAGAGAAAAAAAGGGGAGACAGAGACAGAGACAAAGATAATGAGAGAATTCAATCTTCCTTTTCTTGGCTTGGATAATAAAAGTTCCCTTCCTCTAATTCTCAAATACTCCATTTACACAAATAGGTATTCCTCATTTCTTTTCCAGTGTATTCTCTCTCCCTTCCCCCTTTTCTTTACACTTTTAATACTAACACAAGAGAACAGCTCTATATTGATGCTGTTTTTCTGACTGAATTTTCTGTGTAGTCCTTGAAGACATAGAATTCTTAAAGGACATGTTTCTTTTCCTTCTATTAGATCGTGATTTTATTATCATTTAGTCCCTTCCACTTCCTCACTTTTTTTTTTTTAAACTTTACTCCTGAATTTGCATGTTAGAGTTTCTACTCAGTTTAGTCCATTTTATTAGGAATGCTTGAAAGTCCTATATTCTGTGAAATTTTTTCCTCTAAAGTAATAAACTCAATTTTTAAGGGTAATTCCATTTTTGTTTGTAAATCTTTTAAGCATTTTGGAATATTTTATTCCAATATTTTCTTTCTGTTATAGTTAACGCTATCCACTTAAAGGCCATTGTTAATTCATTATTTAACAATTTTTTTTAATTTGATTATGCTTTAGCAGTCTATTCTTAAATTCTCATTCTTCAACCTGTATTGTTTTTATTTTTATTTTTTTCTATTATAGGTTTTTATTTACAAAACATATGCATAGGTAGTTTTTCAACACGGATCCTTAAAAAACCTTCTGTTCCAACTTTTCCCCTCCTTTCCTCCACTTCCTTCCCTAGATGGCAAGTAGTCCAATACATGTTAAATATATTCAACCTGTTTTTCAGGGCTTTTTTGTTGTTGTTTTTTAATAGTGGATAACCTTACATTTTCTTCTATTTACAATCATTTGACTTTATTCTAATCCTTATTGTCTTATGGAGCCATTGAATTCCGTTTGGCTTATCCTTTCCCTCCCTCCCTTCCTCCCTCCCTTCCTCCCTTCCTTCCTCTGTCTCTCTCTTTTTCTTTCTCTCTATTTCTCTCTTTAATCTTTCTTTTTTTCTTTTTCTTTCTTTCACTTCAAACACTCTAGTTTCACTTTTTTATTTCTGTATCTTGTGGTCAGACCTATTTTCCTTCCTTTACTCTTTTTTCCCCTCCTGAGTTTACCTTGTAAGCTTCTCTTAATCTTTAGTATTTCTTTGTTGAATTTAGTGTTTTCTTCTCTTTACTCATATTTCTAACTTCTCTTCTTAGTTTGGGATTTTGTGCCTGGGCAGATGCTTTCCAGTACTCTTCGATAGTATGTATATTCTTATTTCATTTTCTCCTGTGTAGTCTTGGATGTCTTTGATACAATCAGCTTTGATGACCTGACTAGTACTAAGTCTCTTTCTCTGCTTCAATCTCTTGGCAGTTCACTTTGAATTTTGGTCCTGTGCATAATCTCTTAATTTCAGAGTAGGTTCTGCTCCGTGTCGTGTCTCTGACAGGCTCTGTTTGGATGTTGTAGCTCAGTTTGGTCTTGGTTCTTTTTACACCACTACTCTATTCCCCCTTCCACACATGTACATGCACTAAGTTAGTCTTTTCTTCTGCTGTGGTTGTCAGAAATCTATAGCTGGGCCCTGTCTCCTTTCACAGTGACTTGTGAGTCGTTTGATTTCTGTTCTAAGCAGTCCAGACCTGATTTCTCGCTTGAGACTCAAAAGTAGTAGTTTTCCTTAGTTGCAACTCTCCAGTTCAGATTACCAGTTGGCTTCAGGACTGTTTGATGGAGTTTGAAAATCCTCTCCTAACCAAAGTTTATACTGGCTTCTCTCTACTGTGGCTTTCTTTGTCATCCTTTTGTACAGTTTTGCATTGAATGGAGCAACTAGTTTCTATTTCTCTTTGATTATCTTAATCATTTGCTTATGTAGGATCCTTTTCACATATTAGCTGAAACTTATATAGGAGATCTGTGCACTTCTATGATTTTAACAGAAAGTGAAAAGATTGATCAATTAAACAAAGTTGTTCAAACAGGTTATATTGGAGCTATTATAACCTAACTTTACATGGCGCAGCTAGAGACTCAATCCAGGAGTCAGAGAAATTTGGATTCAAATGTAGCCTCTGACACACATTGGTGGTGTCATCGTGGGCAAGTCAATCTCTCAGGACTCTAGACAACTCTTAGCACAGTTTAAAAAGAGCATTTATTATTAAGTTTTTAGTATATGCCAGGCACTCTGGTAAAGTGCTGAAAATACAAATATGAGCAAAAGCACATATAGTCCCTGTCCTTAAAAAGCTTAAATTCTAAGTATTAAAGAAAGGTGAAAATGGGAGAGAGGGTGAAGATGCTTGATGCTGAGACATGGAGGAGAAATCTGGAGGAGCACAGCTTAATAAGAAATGAAAAGATAGCTGGGCTGAGTGCCTTCCTTAAATGGAACTTCTAGAAGGAGCCAGCCAGCCAGAGGCAAGGGTCCCAGGAGCAAAGGGGTATTTCTGAAGTTTGAATTAGTGAATGCAGAGCTGAAGTATCATTCAAGGTATTGAACTTGCAGCAGGCATGAAGGTTCCTTCATTTTAATAAGTTATACCTAAATATTTTAATAAGTTATGCCTAAAAGTTGATCTGCATAGGTAGAGGCAGTTTGTTTGCTAGATTTGGTCTCATATCAATGAAATCAGGTGGGTTGGAAAGCAAAACAAAACCCAATGGTATAACATTCATTTTTGTGTGTGTGTGATGATTTTTACATCCTATAGCTTTTGATTCTTTTTTGAAGAAAATATTTATGACTATTTATTTGAAATTTTTGAATATTCTCCAAGCTCATGGTCCCATTGATTCCTTTCTCATTCATTCTATAAGCTTTTCTTAATCTTAAATCTTGGATTCCCCTCCCCCCCAGCCCCTTCCTGTTTCTATTCTATGCTTACCTTAGGATTAAAGTCACCAATAATGGTGTATATTTTGACTTGGTTTGGAAAATTTTATTTTTAATTTTTCATAGAACCGTTTTCACTTTATTCTCTGCATCAGATATAAAATGTATCATTTCTTTGTGGTGATCTTTTTGCTTATTCTCATTATTCCCACTGCAAGGTTAAATGATCAAAATATTTCATTAGATGATTTTCTTTAGATACATAGTAAAACCAACTCTCAATTTCTTTATTTGCTTCTTTGTGAATCTTTTAGCTGAAACTTTTTTTTTTTTTTTTTTTTTTTGGTGATATTTATACTGAGAATGTCAATGTTGACATTATCCAGTTCCCTTATATGATTGAAATACTATGTCCTTCATCCTTTTGCCTATTCTACTTGATCACTGCTGAAGAGCTAGCTTACATAAAATTCAGGACTTTTTTGTATTTTCCCTTTTTTCATAGGTTGTCACACCAGAACATTTTATCATTTAATTGTCAGCTTTCTGGTAATGAGCTCTCCATGGTCCTTGGAGAATAGTAACAATCTTTGGCTTTATTGGGAACCTTTTAAGATTGGTAGAACTTGCCAAAACTTGTGCTTTGCAGCTTTTGAATTTGTTCACTCACTGCCAAGATGGAATTGGAAAAGGAGGCAGGAGGCATATTTAGGTTGGATAGAAGTAAAAGCTTCTAATAATGAAAGCTATTCAAAAGAGGAATGGCCTTCCTTAGGAAGTACAGAGGCTAGATTACCACTTGTTCAGTACTTGGTAGAAGGGGTTTCTATTCAGGTATAGTTTGGTCTCTTTAGTGACCTTCTAACTCTGAGATCTTATTAAATTATTATTGTTGTCAATTGTGTAAAAATTAAAGATTAGAAATTTTGGAGAAATGTGCCCATACCAAATTAATCTGAAAAGTAGCTTGAGTAGAAAAAGTTATGCTAGCTTCAAATAATAACAGTTGAAAGGAATAAATATTCTTATCAGCTTCAATTTCTTTTAAAAATCTTTCCTAGTGCATCAAATCAGAATTTGTATATAATAATTATGAAAGCTTCTATAATAGATATTTCCTTAACGCTGCCATCTGGTGGGTCTCTGGGAAATATCTGTTTGGTATTTGAGGGCAACAGAAGAAACAATTTAGAATTTCAGTGTCATTTTCCTGTGGTTTATATGCACTTTGTAACTTTATGCTGCAAAGTGGCTAGTATCTAGCTGTTTGGACTCCTGCATGCTGCTCATTTGTCTCTCTGCAGTTGATTGAGAAATACCAGCATATTTTAAAAAACAATATAGACATACATAAAATTTCAAAAAATTGCTGAATCTCCTAGATACTTCAATTATATGTCTACCTATTTGCCATAAAATTTCCTCAAAATATAGTATTAACTATCAATGTGTTTATTTAGATAACAGTTATAAAGACAAACATATATTTAAGACTAAAGTTATGAAAAAGTATGGGAAGACTGACGTAAGAGAATTCCTCTTCTGTTTTGCACTGTCATTAAAAACTTAGGAAGTGAAATTGTTTAAATAGCTTTATAGCTTAAATAGTCTAATTGAATACATTCAAGAGTCAAGCAAGTTCACAAATAGGTTGATATAGAAGATTTATCTCAACTTAGTAATGCTCTATCACCAATAATTTTCAGGAAGAAAGCCTTACTTATGACCAAGATGCTTTATTGAAATTATTTTAATTTGCAGTTCAAAAGTCAAATGACTAGTTTCAAATTGCCAATACTTCCTACTGAAATGAGTAGGGGGTAGGTAGGAAACACAGTTACAAACTATTTTAATTATCATTATCATCATGCCATTAAAGTTGCTTTTGTATAACCATTTAGGTTCAGTCTTATTTGGGAAGATATAAAGTGCATCATTCTTATCTACATTTTATCCATGTAATGAGTTTGAGTGAACAGCAGTCTTCAATGTTTAGATAACTGAATGTAACCTCACATATTTAAAAAAGAATGAAACATTTTATTCTTTCCAGCTAATTGGGAATATTAATTTAGGCCCATATGATTTTTTTTTTTAAACTTGAGAAATATACTTTCAGGTTGTAAGTTCAGTATTCTTTTGAAAAATAGTGGTAATGAATAGAGCGACTAGCCTTGTCAGAATCATCTGGCTTGAAGCCTCACCTCTCTGACTCATACTGGTTGTATGAACTTGAGCAATTCTCTTAATCTCTCAGTGCCACAATCAGATTTTTAAGGCTGATTGTTTCATCATTGATCTGCATCGAAGAAGATGGTTTTCTTGACTTGAGTTGCCTACATTACTACATTTGATTACAATCACAGATCCCTACCAACATAAAGGTCAAGATTCTTCTTATTTCAGCCTTAGTCATACTTAACACATCAACTATTTCATACTACTAACAAATGGGATGTAAAGTAGTCATCATTATAATGCTGTACTTTAACTTCTAAGATAATAGGATTATTGATTTAGAACTTAAAAGTTAACTAGTCCTAACTCTTCATTTTTGTGTGAGGAAAGTAAGACCCAGAGGGGTAAAGTAGTTTGTTCAGGGTTACACAGAAAGTAATTGACGTGGCTGCAATTCAAACTTAGGTTATTCTAGGCTCCAGTTCGTTGCTCTTTTTCCTGTCCTAGGATAGTTTCCCATTTAATTGATAGTGGAATAGTTGTATGTTTTCATCCCATTTTCTCTTTTATTTCCTCTTTTAATCTTCTTCCTTTGAGCATTGACAGACAGAAACAGATTCACTTGGTATGTTGTCAGGCTTAATAAATGTTAGTTAAACTGTGGTAGCATCTTTAGCTTACATAATTTTCTATACTATTTCTGTAGTTTGCTTCCTTTATCTTGTTTTTTTTTTTTTTTGTTTTTTGGTTTTTTTTCCCCAACTGTTTGATGCCTGATCCATATGGCCAATATTTGGTTCTTTATTTTTCTGGTTGATTCCAGTTTCCTTTTGTCAACTAGAATGCTGATGTCACAATGAACCAAGTTTGAGTATCATAGGTCATATAGTCAAAAGCTCACAAGATCCTACATTTAGAACTGGAAGGGACCTCAGGCTCTTTATCTTACAGATGAAGAAACTGAGGCTTAGAGAGATTGTAACTTGACTAATCTCATAGCTGTAAGTATCATAGATGAGATTATTTCCCTGATTACCTAACTTCAAATCCAATAATTTACCTTCTGTGACATGTTAGTTCTCTTTTGATTTGCGTTATTTTCTGAGTAGAATCCATTGGTAGTTTATTCAGAATGATGCATCCACATTTTTTCTTCCAGGCTCATTATGATCAGTATGTTATATCTTCAGAGTTATGAGTTCAGCCCATGTGGAATGAAGTCACTTTAGTGTTGAGCAGATGTAAACACAGTCATACACATACATTTACATATAGATAAACCTCTGTCTGCAAGGAGCTGTGAAGTGCAATTTGACTACCTTTATAAATTTGTTCTTTTACTAGCCAGTTTACTGAAAGAAATGTAATCTATATGAATGAATTATGTTTGTTTCTTTACAGCCAGTTGCTGAACCAATTCCAATCTGTAGTTTTTGTCTTGGTACAAAGGAACAAAACCGAGAGAAGAAACCAGAAGAACTCATCTCTTGTGCTGACTGTGGCAACAGTGGTATGTGATCCTCTATGTTCCTTATAAAATATGTTATAAGAGGCATAGTAAAATATAGTTATCAGAATTCACAAGCTGTTCCTGAATGAGCTAAGTTATATTTGTATGATTTTACTTTTAGGGTTCTGGGAAGAGTCTAGCCAAGCAGCTCTTTGCCTGACCTAGACTGGGTGATCTGGGAATGTGACCCAAATTTTGTTTAGCTTGATGAATCCATTTTTAGTTTTACTCAGTCCTTAGTGATTAAAACACACACACACACACACACACACACACACACACACACACACACACACACACACACACACACACACACCCCACAACTTTCTGTAGACTTAATTTTCCTTCTGTTTATCCTCATAGTTGCTCATGAAACATCTGCTAGGAGGAACTGCAAATCATTTTGTAGTTATTACTGGTTTCTTTAATAATCAGTATTTGTTTTGCTCAGTTTTGCCAGGATGAATGGGACTGGGATGATTCCAAATTTGTTTTCCCTAATGTGAACCTGAATTTATCTCATTGAAAATAGATGCCTGACACAGCAGTTTAATGAACAGTGGTGTCAATTTAAATTCTATGCCTCCTAGTAAAATTTTGCAGAGAGGCTTCCCACCAACCTGTCACCCCCCAGCTCCCAGAAATATTACCACTTTGCACTCTAAGAACTGCTTTTTAATATTGCAGGATGGCTACCTAATTTAATTAATCTCTTGCTGATAACTATTTTCATTGATATCTTTAATTTATATTAAAATTATGTAAAGTAACTTTTCCTTTTACTGCCAGACTTCTTCAACGAGAGTTTACACATACTGACTACTTCTCCAACTATTTATTCATGCTTTATTATCTTGTAGTTTGAGTTCCATTCCCATCACCCTACTGAAAGTGCTCTATCCAAGAGCACTTAGACTTCTTTAAGATATTGATCTGAGTGAAATCCATTCATTCAGTTATTATCTTTGATCTTTCTGCAGAATTTAACATACTTGACCACACTTTTCCTTATTCCCATGAGGTCTTTGGCAATTCTATTTGAACATTCTTTTTTTTTTTTTTTTTTTTTTTTTTTTTAATTAAAGCGTTTTATTTACAAGATATATGCATGGGTAAATTTTTAGCATTGACAGTTGCAAAACCTTTTGTTCCAATTTTTCCCCTCCTTCCCTCCACCCCCTTCCCCAGATGGCAGGTAGACCAATACATGTTAAATATGTTAAAGCATTTGTTAAGTACAGTGTATATATATATATATATATATATATATATATATACATATACATACAGTTATTTTGCTGCACAAAAAGAATTGGACTTTGAAATAGTGTACAATTAACCTGTGAAGAAAATAAAAAATGCAGGCGGACAAAAATAGAGGGATTGGGAATTCTGTGTAGTGGTTGAACATTATTTCTGTTGTGTCTTCCCCTTTCTAATCTAGTTCAGGGCCATACTGTTTTTTGTTTGTTTGTTTTATTGTTGTCAACTCCTAACTGGTTTCACTGTTTTAAATTTTTCCCTTCTTTAACTCATCTTTAATAATGCTGCTAATATAATCTTCCTAATGTACCACTCTTATTATGTTTAGTTGCTTTAAAAAAATAACTTTCTGTTACTCTCAAAGTATAAATTCTTAATTATAGTATTCTGGTCTATTAGCAATCTGATTCCAATCATTGACTTTCTGTTATGTTAATTGCTTCTAAATATGTTACAGCCAAATTAGAAAAATATCTTCCTTTCTTACCAACCTACCTACTTCTGTCTTTCTAACTTTACTCACCCTTTTCCCATTTCTAGAATGCTCACTCTCCTTACCTCCAACTCTGCTTGTCAAAATCCCTTCTTTCAAATCCTTCCTAAATTCTGCCACCCCCCCCACCCCCCAATCCCTCCTCTTTTTCATATACAGCAAGATTTTGGTACCTAATGCAGGTTCCTAATTGAATAACAGAATTTGACTCAATGTCATAGGTCATGAAATCTGATCCTTATTTCAGTTATGGCATCTTCTACAACAACATAATGATTTGTTTATATATTGCCTTAAAGTTTTTGAGACAATGAGATATAGTGAATAGAGCAGTAGTATCAGTGCCAGAAGGACTTAGGTTCATGTCCTGTGTCCCATACTGACTTTTACTCTGGGCAAAACACTTACTTGTTAGAGCTGTAGGCAACTATCTGAGATTGAATTGCAGCACAGGTGTTGACCTGTATTAAGGGAGGTTTTTTTTTTATCCAGAATTAGCATAAACTAGTCAAATCACTGGTTTAGTTTGTCTGCTCTTTCACTTCCTAATTTTTTAAATGCTTTCCTCATTAATGCCCTTATAAAGTAATATGAATTGAATATTATTTCTATTTTACAGATGAAGAAACAACTCCTAGAGGTTTTAATTTGTCCATGATCACATAAGCTAATGTGGAGAGATTGAATTTGTACCCAAGTCTCTTGGTTCCATATCCAGCACTTTATCCATTTTACCTTGCTGTCTCTAATCTTCAGCCAAGTTGTAATTTACTTCTCTAAGGTATACTTACCTCTAGTGGTGGTAAAACAATATCTCCCAGAGCTAGCCAGTTTACTTTTTAATGGACTCAGATTGTTAGGAGGATGTTCTTTTTATTGGCTGAAATATGCCTCAGTAATTTTGAGACATTGGTGCTCTTCTGTTTTTTGGGTCTCAGTCAACAACAAAAAAAAGTATGACTTTGATTTTATATGACAGGCCATCTAAACTTGAAGATACTATCATATATGCCCTCTTCCTTATAACCTGCTTCCTCCCTCCCAGGTTTTCCTTCTTCAGGCTAAACATCCCTGGTTTCTTCAGTTGATTCCTTTGTGGTATTGAGCTTCATCACCATTTATTCATTCAATCATTGAATTATTTATTCAACAAGCATTTTATTACTCTGTGCTAAATACTGGGGGAATACAGAGATAAAAATGAAATAATGCCTACCCCCAAGGAGCTTGCATTCTATTGGGGAGAAACAATAGGAATAGAGCTAAATACATGCAAAGTAATTACAAAATAATTTCCAGAAATGAGATAGAAAAGGGAGTACTAGCAACTGGGAGGATTGAGATAGGCTTTGTATTGGAAATGGTGCTTGAGCTAATTAAGATTCTAAGAAGTGGAGGTGAGGGGAGAGTATTCCAGGAATAAGTGCTACTCTTTGTAAAAATACAGAGATTGAAGGTGAAATACATGTAGGGAAGAGCAAATAAGTTGAAAGAAAATAACGTATAATAAAATCGAAAACAAAGGTTAGAGACCTATTTGAAAGATTTTAAATATCAGAGTTGTTTATCTTATATCCTTGAGGCATGTAAGGACCAGTAGAGCTTCTTGAGTTAAGGAAGTAACATGGTCAGACCTGTGCTTTAAAAATATATTGTTGGCAACTGTGTGGGGAAAGGATTGGAGAGGAAAGAGCCTGGGTACAAGAGAGCAATTAGGAAGCTATTTCAGTAGCCTCCTTTTTTGATGAAGACTTGATTTACGAAGATAGTGGAAAGAAGATTTAAAAGATGTTACTGAAGTAGAATTGACATGACTTGGTAACTGGTTGAATATATAGGTTGAGCAAAAGAGGGGAAGAATCAAAGATACTCAGTAGTCTTGCTCTTTAGTAGTTATAGTTTCATGGAAAAACAAAAAGTGGACATGGGGCCAGAGTAAAAGGACAAAGCTTATTAAAAAAAAAAAATCAGATCACCAGCACTAGCAAATACTTTTTCTCACAAAAGATATCTTTTTTCCTGTCACAAGTGAACTTTTAAGAGAGGTCAATAATATGTATGTATGTATATAGAATGTATTTCATTTTAACTTCTTGCCATTTTGGTCAGTTTACTAGAGAATTTCCTCCATTTTTTTTCTCCTTTTGGTAGATGTTGAGCTATTATTTCTTCTAGTTACTCATCATAGCATAGAGATGGCCTTGGATTCTCAAAGACTGCCCCCAGAGGCCCACAACCATCCATTCCTAAGGAGCCTTCTAATCTTAAGGTTTTAATACCAGCTTGCTTCCTTTCCCTCTTTGAGTCTAATGGCTTTTCTTTGGCTTGCATCTTCCCTCAGCCCAGTTGCTCTCCTTTTCAGACTCCAGTCCAGAATGGGTCCTGTCCAGGAGTAAGTTTGAAAGTAAAAGTTGTTCTTGCTTCGTTTCTCTAGGGCCTCCTATTGTCTTATGGCTCACAAGGAATCTATCCACAAATCTATTTTTTGATTGCTTAATTAAATGTGCAGCATAAAACACCCACACAGGTAGCTCTGACAAAATCTAAATGCCATTGTATTCAATCTGTTGCCTTTTTACAATTTGTCCCCTCTCTACTTCAGTCTCAATTCCCACATTCAAGTAAGCAGAATAGGCACAATTTCAAATTGGCTTCAAATTTTAATATGTTGTGATGATACACATATCACAAAACATTTAAAACAATAACATTTACTTAAACACTAATTTTAGAAGTGACAGTCACATTTGCAGCTGTTGGTGTGGAGAGAGGATGTAGGAACAAGCATGGCTTACTTGGCCTTTGACCAATTTTCCAAAAGAGAATTGATAAAGCAAAGTAATAAATAGGATAAGTGACAGGAGCAGATCTTAGTTTTCTGTAAAAAACTAGAGGTGAGGGGAGGCATTAAAAAAGTCTCATCAGTACCCTTTTTCTTGCATTTCCATTGATCACTTGTTAGAATTCTATATTTGCCTGACTCTTGAGTTTGACCCTCTCATTTCGCAAAAACAATGCTTGGGGTTTCAGAAAAACCAGGAAAGACTTATATGAACTCATGCTGAGTATAGTGAGCAGACCAGGAAAACATTGTACACCGATTATTTATGATAAACAGCTTTTCTCAGCAATACAGTGATCCAGAACAGTTCCAAAAAACTCATATTAGAAAATGCTATCTACACTGGAGATACTATTTTGTTTTATTTTTTTTTTTTCTTTTCCCTTTTGTTCTCTTTCTTCTTTCATTATGATTAATGTGGAAATATGTTTAATTTGATTTTATATGTATAATCTATATCACATTGCTTGGTGTCTTGGGAAGGAGACAGAGAAGAAATTGGAACTCAGAATCTTAGAAAAAAAGAAATACTGCTTACTCTAAAAACAAATAAATAAATAAATGAAAAATAAAGGCAGCACCTTATGATGCTCAGTCAACTCTCTGGAAAAACTCAGCATAATAGGTTTCAATTGATTCTGTTTTTGTTTCAACCTTTGCCAATATTCACTGTCTAATAATGTCAAAGTCTTTTGTATTCCCAGTATTTCACTTCCTTGACTTAACTTGTGTTCCCCATATCCACAAGCTCCTTTCTTAAAGTTCAGGGTCTGAGAGTTGCTGGGTTTACATCAGGTAAAGCCTAAAATCCTCTTAAAATTTAAAGAATGTCAGAGATAGAATAATGTATCATCAGACAACCATGTCCCCAACTCCTTTGGCACAACTCCAAAAGGTAGATTTTGATCCTCCCCAGGGACATAACATTTTACAGTCCCTTGTAAAATCAGTTGTGACAGATTTAATACTTGTCAATACATAGTTGAAGTACTCAAACATCACCACTTTAAAGAATTGTGATGATTATCTCTGTGTCTCAGGTAATCATCTCAGAGTTCTGTTTACAGTAAACATATCTTAGTAGTATCAGCACTAGACCATGAGGACAAATAGCAGGCTACATTAGTAACTATATTTCTAAATTGCATGCAGGACATGTTTGTTATATTCATGTCATGGCAGCACATATACATATTCATGGATCAAAAACAGGAGTATAATCAATTGGCAAATATTTAAGGATAGCAAAATGATACAAATTAGGAAAACATTACTAGTGGACCTATAAACAATGTGATTAAGCAGTACAAGCAGTACCATATGTGTAAATAAACAGCACAATGTATAATTGACAAAGTAATTGTATGACATTGATCGAGCAAGCATAAACAGGGTTATATAGTTAACATATGCATCACTAAACAAGAATAATAATTCTTCATAGGCCATTGAGAATTGTTCAGATATATAGGAATTAAAAAACATATAGAGAATTCAATGTCATGAAAACCCATTTAAACGGGTATCTCAAGGCAGGGGGTCAGCATTATCAATTACTAAAAGAGGTCCAGAGGACAACTATCTGGTGTAGGGGAGATAGAGTTCTGGGCCTGGAGTCAGGAAGATTTGTGAGTTCAAATCTAACCTTGCACACTTTTTTGCCTATATGAATCCTGGGCAAGTCACTTAACCTTGTTTACCTCAGTTTTTTCCTCTGTAAAAAATGAGCTGGAGAAGCTAGTGTCTTTGCCAAGAAAACCTAAGTCATAAAGAGTTAGACATGATTGAAAAACAACTGACCGACAGCAGAGAGATGTAAAAGGAGGAGTCAAATTTTGGATTTAGAAATTTGGAGATTGATTATTGATCTTAGAGTTTCATAAAAACTAAATGGCAAATGATTGAGAAGTGGGAAGTAGGATGTGCAACAGAGAGATGAACAAAGATGAATAAAAGGATTGGCATAGAGTGAGATTAGACGTCTACTTTTTTTTTGGGAAATAGTATAGTTTTGTGACTTAACTGGCATTCAGTAAATCTTGAGCAAGAATGGAGAAGATGGTAATACAGAATTGGAGTTTGGAAAGATAGTGAATGAGCTGTGATAGGGGCAGTGGGGTAAAAGATTGGTTTTTGTACTGCTTACCTGAAAAAATGAACAATTTGAAGGAAGGAGAATGAGGCCCAAACAGGAATCATGTAGGAAAGCAAAGGGAGGGACAGTGATTAGAGGCTGCTGTGAAGATAGAGAAGGGGTTTCAGAGAGAGCCACCCTTGGGAGTGCTGAAAGGACCACTCTTTGAAGACCTCTTTCCTGTCCTCTTAGCTCTTCTTGGGAATGCTACATGTTTTCAATTCCCATCCTGCTTCACCCCTTTTTTCTTAGTGCTGATCCTTTTGTCACACTTTTGTAGATTAGAGTGATGAGATTGACCTCTTTGTCCAAGATGGTGGATTAGAAGTACAGAATGCAGTGTGTATTTTCTGATCTGGTTGACACATGGTTTGACAGTATATGTTATGCATATTCCCTGACCTGATTGCACTGCCTGCCGTTGGTTTCCATAATGTCTCCAGAAACATTTTCATAAAAGAAATTCATTACAAGAAGATATAGCTATAGCTTATAGCTATAATGCTTATGTCTCCCCAGGATCCTTGGTATCCTTAGGCCCACTTCTGACAGAAGGGCCAAGTAAAGAAGTCCTCCAAAAGTTTCCATATCAAGATAGCTTCCACCAACTATCTCTTCTTTTTTCTCTGACAGCTGCATTTTTTTGGAGTGCAATCCTTTTCACTTTATTTTTCTATATTATCCATTCCCTTTAGATTGAAAACTTCTTGAGGGAGGGATCAGCCTTTTTAGTATGTTTCTCCAACATTTAATACACCCTGCCTGGCCTTCAGTGGGTGCTTGTTGTTGTTATTTTTTCCTTTGTGAATGATTCTTGTTGATCCCAATTGGGCTTTTCTTATCAAAAATACTGGAACGATTTGCTATTTCCTTATTTCATTGATGAGGAAACTGAGGTAAACAGGATTAAGAGACTTGCCCAAGGTCACATAACAGTTTTTCTGACTCCAGCCAGGCCCAGTGCTCTATCTACTATACCAACTAGCTGTCCCTTAAGAGGTGTTTATTGACTGACTGTTTTGTTACCCAGGAGAGAACTTTGGGTAATTTGTTCTGTTTGTTTGAAGTAGGGGGAGAGGCCTAAGGAAAGGGAATATATTTGTGATGCCAAAAAAGAAAAAAAAATCATAAAATACCCAGAAAAGAAGGAAATTAAGATAGTTGGAATTGCAGTTTTAAATTTGTTTTATTAAATATATATACATATATATATGTATATATATATGTATATATATATATATATATATATATATATGAACACATGCATAAAAATAAACTATTCAAATTCATGATTTCATTCACAATTCTCTCTTTTCTCTATGGGAATGGTTGTGTTTATGGCTTTACAAGTTATTTTAAAAAATAGCATTGAGAGTTGGAAAGGACCCCAGAACTCACTGATTCCAAGTCTCATTTTGCTGATGTGGAAATGAAGGGTCTGGAAGCTGTAGCAACTTGCTTAATGTCAGGGCAGCATTCTTAAATTTTAAAAAAATGTCCTTTTTTTTGTTATAATAAACTTGACAAAAATCAACAAACATGGACATTTCCTAGTACAAAAAAAAAAATCAGAAAGAGGATGGTATATGATTTGTAAATCTTTGTAGTTTTTTTTTTTAAAGCATATGTGAAATTTAACAGTGATTCTACTATTGCTCTGTTTATCTGAATCTTTTTCTGAGCTTCCTTCTTCTCTTATGCATATTTTTAAATGTTTTATTCACACTTTCATTTTTTGTTTGTTTGTTTGTTTTACTATCATTACCTCTTCTACTGCTCCCTCTCAACTCCCCTTTCCCACCAAAATCAAGGCCCTCTTTGGTAACTTGTGCAAATGATTCGAGAAAAATAAACCCATTCATTATGTGCACCTCCAATTCTTCACTTCTTTGCTAAAAATGGAAAGAGTTAATTCATCATCAGACTTCTTGAGTAATGGTTGATCATTGCATTGATCATATATAGTATGTAATCTTTCATAGTTGATTTCCTTTATAGTATTGTAGCCATTGTACAGATGTTCCTTTCTTATACTCCTGCTCAATCAATATACATTTGATGAGTGCGTACTATGTGCTAGGCACTGTACTAAGTGCTGGGGATACAAAAACAGGCAAAAAGCAATTGTCAGCAAAGTGGTTACAGTCTAATGGAGGAGACTTTGTTTAAATGAATATACAAAGCAAGCTATATTATAGGATAAATAGGGAATAACAGAAGGAAAGTACTAGAATTAAACAAAGTTGGGAGGACTTTTCTGTAGAAGACAGGATTTTAATTGGTACATAAAGGAAACCATTGGAGACCAGCAGTCAGAGCAAAAGAGTGAGAGCATTCCATACATGGGAGACAGCCAGAGAAAATGTCTAGAGCTAAGACATAAAGCATCGCTTTAGGAGAACAGCCCAGGATGCCATAGTCATTGGATTGAAGACTAACTGTTAGGGAGTAAAGTGTAAGAAGGGGGTAGGTAATAAAAGTCTTTGCCAAACGAAGAATTTTGTACTTTATCCTGGAGAAAATAGGAATCCATTGGAATTTATTGAATGTGGCAGGATAGGGGTATGTTGGAGAAGTGTTGGCATGGTCAGGCCTCCATGAGATGCTCACCAGTAAGTTATTACAGGGGTTCAGGCATGAGGTGAGAAGGGCCTACACCCTGGTGGCAGTATCGGAGGAGAGGAGGGGACATATTCAAGAGATAATGAAAAAAGTGAAATCGCCAAGCATTGGCAGCAGATTAGATATTGGGAGTGGAGTGATGGGAGTGAGGAATCTAGTATAACTCCTAGATTGGGCACCTCTGGTACTGGAAGGATGATATTGCCCTCTGTAGTAATAAGGTAGAGATGAGAGATTGGAGATCAGAGAAAGATTAGGCTCAGTACAGTAGATCTGAGAATCATCAGCACAGATACAGTAGTTAAAATTGTAGAGCTGATAAGATCACCAAGTGAAGTAGTACAGAGCAAAGATGACTCTTGAAATATATTAGTTTATTCTGGTTCAGTTTGTACAATTCTTTCCAATTTTTTTCCCTTAATCTACCCCTGTTATAATTTCTTATACTATAGTAGCATTTTATTTGTTTCATAAACAATAATTTGTTCAGCCATTCCTCAGTTGATGGGAAACCACTTTGTTTCCAATTCCTTGCTACTTCAAAAAATCTTGCTATAAATATATGAATGGATATTTGCCCTCGTTCTTTGATATCTTTGGGATATAAACTGAGTTGTAATATGTATGGGTTGCAGTGTTTGTATACTTTTTTGATCTTTGGGATACAGTTCTAAAATACTTTACAAAATGGTTGGTTCAGTTATTCATAGCTCCACTAACAGGTGTTGTTTTAGTATACTTTATTTTTTTTTTTGCAGTTCCTCCAATAATTGTATTTTTTTTCTTTTTTGTCATCTTTCTCAATCTAATGAGCATGTGGTAAGATCTGTATTAATGATTCTTAGAATCACTCTTCCTACCCTAAGTCTCTTTCCTGACTTTGTCTTACATCTCCAATTGCCTTTCAGGCATCTTGAATTGTATGTTCAATATATATCAGAAACTCAGTATATCCAAAGTGGAACTTGTGATTTTTCACTTTAACCCTTCTCCCTTCCCCCTTACCTTCCCTTTTGGTGTTGAGGACAATTTCAGCTTTCTCTGCCCTTCCTCCTTCCTTTCCTTCCCTTCCTTCCTTTCTATCCCTTTTTCCTTCCTTCCTTTCTCTCTCCATCTGTCCTTCCCTCTCTTCTCTTCCTTCTCTCCTTCCCTCCCTCAACATACCTGAAACCCAAATTCAATGATTGGCCAACAATAGGTCCCAGTCCAAGTCTTTACTTGCTCATTGGGTTCTGATGGCCTTGAAAGAGCGTAAATAGTAATTGTTTCTGTTTTGGGCAGAAATGCTGAGGGTCTTCCCCTCCCACAATTTTTTTTTTTAAAAACTAAGTAAAAGAGAACATTTTTTGGTCTCACATCTTCCCTAGGTTTGATCATTGGATATAGGCAAACCTAAGACCTGGGAAAGACAAACTTGAAAAGGCCAAGATAACGCTTTGCATCCAGGGCTGCTTCTAGTTATCCTAACCTATATTTTGCCACTTGGACCCAAGTGGCTTCAGAAGAAAGAAGGGGTGACTTTGCATAGCCCTATCCCACTTCATTCAAATTTACTTGCTAGTCAAGACACTACCTTCCTGAAATCATTGATCCTCTTAAATGTGACAGCTTTTGAATACACACTTTTCTTTGTTATTGCTGATGGGTTTGTCTGCCTCTAGTCTCTGCCCACTTCAGTCCATCCTCCTACTCTCTCTTCATCCACTAAATTGATTTTTCTAAAAGACAGGACACTATCTCTCCTCCATTCTATTGGCTTTCTATGTCCTCCAGGATCAAGCACAAAATTCTTTGTTTGGCATTCAAAGACTTTCATATCCTTGCTTCTTGCTTCCTTTCCAGTCTTCCAGTCTTGTATTGTTCCTCCCACAAGATTTTCTCTAGTTGTCCCCTAGCTCTGAAAAGCTCTGAAAAATCTAATAGTATTCTGACTGTTGACCTTTCTGGCTTCCTTAAAGACTCATCTAAAATCTTCTAAAGGAAGCCTTCCCTGAACCCTTTTAAATTCCAGGTGATGAGGAGAAACTGAGGCTCTAAGCCGAGATGGGTCAACTCCTTTTCTGGTGGTGTGATTACCTCTCTCTCCTTCCCCAAAGTACCAAGGCCAGGTCCAGATAGCGAATGAATTCGCTACTCAATGCTGTGTTAAAACAAAGTCTTTATTGATAGTAAAGGAATAGACAGGCATTTGGCCTCTAGAAAGGCCAAACTGCCTGGCAAGGGGACGCCAGTTGGCGGGCACAAGGCAAGGATACCGAGTGCAAGTAATGCAATTTTAGAAATTCATTTTATACATAACCAGGGTCATAAAACAAAATTTGTATAGAGATGTTATCCAAGAGGTTCCAGAGAGATTTGCAAATAAGACAAGAATTTCAAAAATTCTATTAATTATTTGTCTCAACTTATCTCCTTTAACCTCTCCTCAGACAAGAATTTCCTGTTAATTATTTTTATCTTGTGCTATCTCTTTTTGACCTTATCACAGGGACTTCCCTCATTATTTCTTATTTTATCCTTTGTGATCGATTTGTTATATTGTCATCCCCATTAAATTTGTAAGTTTCTCAAGAGCAGGATCTGTCTTTTGACTCTTTTAAAAATCTCCATTGCTTAGCCACTGTTGCCTGGCTCATAGCAGGCACTTAAGAAATTTTTATTGGGTGGTTGATTGAATCTCAGTTGTTGTAATTTGTAGTTATCTTATTAGTCATATGGAATCTTTTGAAAAATACAGTTGTTAATAACTTTTTTATTTTCTGAGAACTACATTTTTTACATATTTTATCCATCTAAATATTGGGGACATGGTTCTTGTGCTTATATATTTGTATCTTATATTAGACCTTTATCAGGAAAATTTGTTGTAAAGGTTTTTTTTTTTTTTCTCCTAGTTAACTGTTTTCATTTTAACTTTACTGCTTTGATTTTGTGCAAAAGTTTTGAGGTTTATATGATGAAAATTCTTCATTTTATGTCCTTTGATCCTTTTTATCCATTATTTGGTCAGGATCTCTTTCCTTATCAATAATTGTGAAAGTATTTTCTTTCTTAGTTCCGCTAATTTGTTTATGATGTGACAGCTCAGAAGTTCTTGACTTGGAGTAAGTAAACTTGTTTTAAAAATATTTTGATAACTATTTCAATATAATTGGATTTCCTTTGTAATCCTATATATTTTGCGCATTTGAAAATGTTATTCTGAGGAGGTTCAAAGGTTTCATCAGACTACCAAAAGTAGTCTATGACATAAAAAAAGACCAGAACTGATCTAAACCATGTATTCATTTAGAACTTGCTGTATGATACACAGTGTAAGGTGGTGGACTCAAAACACATTTCTGTCAAATTGTTTTCCAGTTTTCCCAGCAATATTCTTTCCCCCTTTTCCCCCCTTCCCCTCAAATAGCAACAAGAACAAAAACAAACCCAAAAGTAAGTTTACCTGGTTGGTACCTTGAATTTGTTGACTATTATGATGCTGTGTTCATTTCCTTCTGAGAACTTTTATACTTAATATATTTTAAGATATCAGCCTTTCTCTTTTTTAATCATCAGCAAGTACTTTTGATGATGATGATTGATTTATAGTGTAGTTTAAGATCTGGAACTGTTAGGTTCCCTTTCTTGCTCTTTTTTTCATTATTTCCCTTGAGACTCATAATCATTCATAAGATAAAATACATAGAATTACAAAGAAAACCAATTACACTGAAATCTAGTTATTAAAATATTTTTTAAAGAAGTTCATATATCCCAAATTTAAAATTCTAATTTAGAGACAGGAAAGATTATGAGAGGATAAAAGTGTTGGAAGGAGAGGGTAGTCACTAATGCTAAATACTTCAGAGAGATTGAGAATGATGATGATTGAGAAGATATTAGATTTGGTCATTGAATACTCTGTAGTCTGAGCATGTTATTCCTTGTTATTCCTTGCACTAAATGCTCCATCTTCTTGACTCTAGGCTTTTTCAATTGCTATCCTCCAGGCCTGAAATTCTCTCCTGAATATCTACTTTCTGGCTTCACTGGCTTTCTTCACATCTCAGCTAAAATTCCATCTTCTGTAAGAGGCTTTTCCCTATCTTCCTTAATGCTGGGATTTCCTTCTGAGATCATCTAATTTATCTTGTATATGTCTGTTTGCATGTTATTTTCCCCCCTAAACCTTGAGTTCTTTGAGAACAGGGACTATCTTTTCTATTCTTTTTGTACCCTCAACCACTTGGTGTAGTTGCTTAATAAATTCTTGTTGACTGACTGACTTTGGAGAGAGCAGTTTCATTTTAGTGAAGAAATAGAAAGCTAGGCAGAGAGTTTGTAAATGAATTAAGTGCAGAGGAATTGGAGGTGCTAGATCTGTACAGCTTTTTTTAAGGAATTTGGCTGAAAATAGAAGAAAAGCTATAGAAAAAAACTAGTATTTGGTGAAGGAGTAAAGGTTTAGTTTAAGGATAACGGACACCTGGGCATGTTTGTAGTTATAAGAGAAGAAGCTGTTACATAATACAAGATTATCAAACATTCTTTGTTTTATACTTTGTAATAATGAATGTTAGTTTTGGAAACAGAACTGAATTAGGAGTGTGAGTAGTTGTGTTATTTCATTTTAACATAGGCAGTGGTCCTATCTGTCCTTTGTATTTTTCCTTTGCCTTCTTGTCCATGTACTAACTTGAAAATTTCCTTGTCATTAAAAAATTAAATAAAATAAAATTCATTAAAAAAATCTCAGCTCATTTCTGGACTTTATAGTTATAAACTATATTCTTAACAGGACTATGTCATTTGGGGGGTTACTTAGATTATGTTTCCATAAGGTTCCGGTTGCACATTCATTTCTCTTGAACTAAACCTAATTTTTGTGTTTTGTGTATTTTGAATGTTCTGATTGAGAATTACTTGCAGTTATCACAAAATTCTATATATGACTATTACAATAAAGAGTTTGCTTGTTAGTTTCCCCATATAGCCACATCAATCTCTTAGATGCACCTACTTGTTTCATTCAAATTGTTTGTCAGAACTTTGTACTTAACATCCATATCATCTCTTTTCTGTGGTGATCTTCTATAGAATCTTAGGTGTTTGTAGATCTTACTTTCCCTGTCCCATTTAATTATATAATAATTTATAATACTTTGTACATGTCTCATGCTCTCTATTTGTTTATAAGCTTTACTGAGGAAGGAAAGGAACTGTTGTCTTTTTGTTTCCCTGTGAGCACTATGCATTATACCGAGTAGGCACTTAACAATGTTTGAATTAAATGATACCTTTTATAAATACAGCTTATGGAAAAATTTTAATAAAGATTAGAAATAGAGAATATCAGCTACATAAAATTAAAAGGCTTTTTGTATTAATATAATCAACGCAACTGGAATGTTGAAGGGGGAAAACCACTTTGTATCAAATATCTCTTATACAAGCATGATACCCAAGATACTTAGGTAGTTGACACAAATATATACAACCTAGGGATATTCCCCAGTAAATTAGTTAAAAGTTTATGAACAGTTTCAGTAGCAGAATTGGAAGATAATCAACATTAGTCTAAAAGATTACTTTGTCACTAATTATAAGAAAAATGTAAATGAAGACAACTTGCAGTGTGGGTCTTTGGAAAGAACACTGAATTTGGAGTTATTAAGCTTGAGTCTGAATATAAAATGAGGGTTTGGGATATGATTACCTTAGAGATACCATGCAATTTTAAATCCATGCACTTAGGATTCTACATCCACCAAACTGGTAAAGGTGATAGAATTCAGAAATAATCAGTCTTGGAGTGGTTGTAGGAAGGGAAGAGTAGAATCATATTGATAAAAATGTGAATAGGTCTGATAATTCTGGAAAAGTTTGGAATTATGCAAAAAAAAATCACTAAGCTTTTAATATAACCTTTTATCCCAGCAATATTCGTATTAATACTCTCCAATAATACAAAAGGCCCATATGTACCAAAATATTCATAGTACCTTTTGTAGTTAGAGAGCATTTAAAAATAAACTTGAATGACCATTGATTTGAAGTGACTGGATAAATTATTATATATTGATATAATTTTGTTATAAGGAATGGTGAACATAAAATAATTAAGAGTGACATGAGAAAACTTAAATGAATGGATGCCAAATAAAATAAAAGGAGAATAATAGATGAGCATTTATAAGAATCTGTTACATACCAGGCACTGTGCTTGTGCTAAGTATTTTACTAATTAAAGGTATGATAATGAAAAATTGCTAAAACTCAATTCAACTCTATTTAACTGTAATATTGCAAATCAGTAACTTTTCTGTAATTTATAGCAATTAAAGTAAGATGGTCAGGGTCTCAAAGCTAGTTTGTATTCAATGTATGACTTGAACTCAGATCTTCCTGATTTTAGACCAGCTTTCTATCCATTATGTTGTATTGTCTCTCTAATTCCTTTTGAGATTTATAATATAACTGCTTACTTTGGAGATATATAACTTCTTTATACTTTATAAATTTTAATATTCTTTACTGTTATAAAAAAAAAAGAAGAAGACAATGTGGAAGATCCTATTTTTCCCCCTTTATTTCAACAAACAAATAAGAGTATATTATCCAATTTTAGAGGAGAAAGTTCCATTTTAGAAATGAGTATTTTATATTTTTTCCTAAAGATTTTGTTTGAAATCACCTTAAATTTTTTTCTTTAAAAATTTTTATGCATTTAACTTGAAACAAACAAATCTAAATAAAGTGATAAATATTAACATCAGAGACAGATACAGAAAGACAAAAAGGGAGGGGAGGAAGAGACAGAGACACAGAGAGACAGAAGAGGAGAGAGGGGGTAGAGGAAGAGAGGGGAAAGGGGAAAGAGAGAATATTTAATGAAAAGGAATGAGTTTTCCCACCAGACCAGGGTAGGCTCACACTCAGCTCAGAAGAAAGTTCATTTGGAACTTGCTCAGTGGAGGATGGGGGAATATATATATGTGCAGGGGAATGTTAGGTGTAGTTGTATTGGAATCAGCCTCACAATTAGCTGTCTTGGGAAGATGGGAGGAGAGTTGTTTTTTTGTCCTATGATTGGCTGCTCTTATACATACCCCCTTTGATTCAGGCTGTGGCATTTCTTGATGACCTAGGTGGCTAACTTTGAAGATCATTGATATGTATATAATGGCTTGAACCTGGTTTTGGAGGTGGGAAGACTTGGGTTAAAATATTGTGTTGAATATAAATGGGCTTTGGAACTATGGACAAATAACTTAAACCTTTAGTGCCCCAGGCAACTCCGAATGTGTAAATTAAAAATAAGTTGTTGATTTATGTCTCTAGAGAGAGTTCTTAGACCTATACCAATGAAATCACAAAAGGAATAAATACCTGAAGTTTATATAGTATTTTTCTATTTATAAGACATTTTCATTGTTTCATGGAAAATTAAAACTTTGTGATTTATGTGCTCCAGTCATTACTGCCTCTTTCACATATCATGTCAAGATTTGAATGATCTTCCTACTTTCAAGATTAGCATTTATTGTCCACTTTACCTTACTGCCACTTCTTATGTAATTATAATTAGTGTGTATTGTGGTCTTTATCTTGGCATTATTTCAAATAATCTTTTAAAAAATTCCTGGCATTCCTTATTTATTTATTTTTAAATGATAATTGCATTCTGTTGTTGATATACTGTAATTTAATTCAATTATTTAAGTTTGGTTGTTGGCAGTTCTGCAGTTACACATACGGTCACTGTATATGTTTTTTGAATATGTTATTTTTTTCATTATAATATGCAAAGTATATTAGCAATAATGGGAAGGCCATTTTATATTGTGAACTCACAATGCTGAGATGGGATATATAAAATTTTGGATTTTACTAAACTTAATCCAGTGTAATTTTAATTTTGTTTCATTTCTAAATTGCTTAAAACATTGATCTTGAAAACTAAATACAATGGAAATCACTTGTAATATTAAGGTAAATAGGATGCAACTATGAATTTCCACATATATTTAAGTGTACTTTTATATCATTTAAAAAATGTATCTGTGATTAATTCTGTTTTTTTGTATATTACCGTTTCAGTACACTAATAGAATTCATGATGATTATTTCAGTGTCAGTCATATCCTCTTTTGATAGGTCATCCATCCTGTTTAAAGTTCTCTCCAGAGTTAACAGTTCGAGTAAAGGCCTTACGGTGGCAGTGCATTGAGTGTAAAACGTGCAGCTCTTGTCGAGACCAGGGCAAAAATGCAGTGAGTACTTCTCCTTTCCTGATTAGATATTCTGTTTATAAAGAGATATTTGGCATTTAGAGAGAATATTTAAACCACTTTAAATAAAACAGCTATTTTCTTGAGACTCTTGGGTTAAGTTAGAAGCATCTATTTCCACTACATTAAATGGCATGCTAATTATAGATCATTCTTACCTGTGAATTAAAGCAGGTTTTTGTAGGGACTTATATTGTCCTGTTTTTTGAAAGCTTTGTTTCATATATCTTATATATTTGATGAAAGTAATGAAATTATAGTTTTTTAAAAAATCTTACAAAATACCTTTGCATTAATTCATATTAGAGTCTCATTCTTTTAGTCCAAATTAAGGAGTTTTTGTTTTTTCATTCATTTGATTTGGTTTATTCAAGAATGTAACCCAACTCTATTAAGAGTTCTTAAAGACTTGGGTCAGGTATATTTTGTTAGGCATGTTTTGTTAAAACTACTTTTTCTTGTCATTTTTTGTAGGATAACATGCTCTTCTGTGATTCCTGTGACCGAGGTTTTCACATGGAATGCTGTGATCCACCACTCACCAGGATGCCAAAAGGTAATGCATTCTGAAATCTAACTAGAAAAAAAAAAAAAAAAAAAAAAAGGAACACTGTGGAAGTGGGTTAAAGATAACTTTCTTCACTTCTTAAAAATAAGAGAATTCTCTAGAACTTTCTATTTGAAAATACATAATATAAGTAGAAAGATACTTGTTTCTCTGAAGTTGAGATAGTCTTTCTATTTATACATGTGAGAATTCCTGTAGCATGAATTTAATACTGTTTGACTATAATTTTCACAGGTGATGTTTATGGAAATTATGGTGATTCAGTGTCAAAATTTGATAATTTTTGGTTCCATTTTTAACTTTCTTCAACTCTCTTCCTGTGATGTGTAGCATTTAATCCAAGGCTGTTAGCTTATTGGTGAAAAAAAGCCTATCATAGCTCATACACTGATTTTCTCTGGTTTTGAAGGTGGGTTTGAAGGTGGGAGTGGCTTACATGCTTCACCTTGTGTGTGTGTGTGTGTGTGTGTGTGTGTGTGTGTGTGTGTGTGTGTGTGTGAGAGAGAGAGAGAGTGAGAGAGAGAGAGAGAGAGAGAGAGACACACACAAGAGATAGACAGAGAGACACACACACAGAGTTTAATGAATAATAATAGAAGGGAAAGTTTGTTGGAACAGAAAGATTATATTGCTTGTATAATGAATGACTTCGAAAAATCCTAACAGTCCTGTAGAAATTCGATCTTCTTAGGACTCTCACATTTTACAGAATTTAGGAAAGTCTGAAATGAAAATTTTCCATTACCTTAATGTTTCTGAAGTCATTGAGACTATTTATACCAGCACTTACTTGACATGCGATTTTAATTTTTTGTAGGCATGTGGATATGTCAGATTTGTCGACCTCGGAAAAAAGGAAGAAAACTTCTACATAAAAAAGCAGCACAGATAAAACGGCGCTATGCCAATCCAATAGGACGCCCTAAAAACAGGTTAAAGAAGCAAAATACAGTGTAAGTACTTTTTGTAGGAGGATCAAATAGAAGGAAAAGGGAAGAAAGGACCCATTCTAAGAAGATAGTGTCTATCTTTTATGACTAATTTCCATAGTACAAAATTTTAATAAGAAATGTCATTGCTCACTTAAGGTAAAGTTTGTTTGTTTATCCCTGAGGCTGGGGTTAAGTGACTTGCCCAGGGTCACACAGCTAGGAAGTATCTGAGATCAGATTTGAACTCCTGTCCTCCTGAATTCAGGGCTGGTGCTCTATCCACTGCGCCACCTAGCTGCCCCACTTAGGTAAAGTTTTACTGATCACATTTATATTTCCTTCAAAGGCAATAATACATAGTGAATATGAAACTGTTAAAGCAAAGTCTAGATGGCCATCTGTCGGGAATGTTGTAGAAAGGGTTATTCATCTCTGAATTTTAGACTTCAAATAGGCTTCTGAAGATTTCTTGTTTACTTCAAGAGTATCTTTATTTGGATAATGCCAGTAAAAGAGAAATTACTGTCTCCTACAGCAGCCCATTCTACTTTTGGTTAACTTTTAATTGTTTGGAAATTTTGTCTTACATCAAGTCTAAATTTTCATCTCTGCAAGTTTTTCCCTTCCGAGGCCAAGCAGAATAAGTGTAATCCCTCTTTCATATGATTGCTTGTCAGATATTTGAAGGCAGCTGTCATGTCCCTTATCCCTACTCCATTAGTCTTTTCTTCTTTGGGATAAAAATCTCCAATTTTTCCAGCTTCCAGATGAATCTGGGCCATGATGTCATGTTATGCTTTCAGTTATCATATTTTCCCTCTTCTTCCCCCCAACATACACAAATTACATTCTCTTAATGTAGCCTAATGAGTAGCTTTTGGGGCTGCCATATCACACTGTTGACTGACTTGGACATTGCAGTCCACCAAAACTCCCAGATCTTTTCAAGAAAAATGATTTCTGTAGGTATGCCCCTGTTGCACCTCCTTGCCTCTTTCCCCTCTTCTTTTTCCCCCATACCCTCATTTTGTGCCTGTGAAGTTGATTTATTGACTTTAGGGGTAAGATCTTATCCATATTAAAATCCATCTTGTCTGATTTGATGATGTAGTCTAATCAGTTAACATCTTCTTGTGAGCTGTCAGTTATTGTGTTACTTATCCCTTCTAGATTTGTGACCTTTGTAAATATGATAAGCCTTTCATTACTATCTTTATGTCAAATGTTAATGAACTATTCAAACATTCACGTTAAGCATTTACTCTTTGTTAGGTACTGTGGTGGCATTGGGGATTACACAGAAAAGAAAGTCCCTTAAGGGGATCTTAATATTTAAGAGCCTTAACATTTATCGAAGTCTGAAGAGAAAAAAGTGCACATAAATGTATACACAAAATATACACAAAACTAGATAGTTACTAATTTGGAGGGGAAAGTACTAGCTATGGACATCAGGAAAGACTTTATATAGAAAATGATTCCCGGATTGAGTTTTTTAAAGAATCCAGAGATTCTAAGAAGTGGAGTTGAGGAGGGACAATGTTCCAGTTATGGAGACTGGCCAGTGCAATGGTATGACAAAAAGAAGTTAAAACTGTTGATACTAAGGAACAAAAATTCAGAGTGATTAAACTATAGGATATGTTGAAGGAAAGTAATGTGTCATAAGATTAGTTTAGGCCAGATTGTGAAGGAATTTAAATTCCAAACAAACTTATATTCGATCTGCATTAACAGAGATAGAGAGCCACTGGAATTAACAAACATATATATTTGATCTATTGATTTGATATATTGATATATAGAGAGCCACTGGAATTTATTAAGTAAGAGGGTGGTATTGTAGGACTTATTTTTTAGAAACATTACTTTGGCAGTTTTTTGTTGTATTGGAATGGGAAGAGACAAAAGCCAGAGATAACATTCAATTGACTATTTCAGTAATGCAGGTGAGAGATGATAAGAGCCTGAACTAGAATGGTGGTTATATGAGTGGAGGAAAGGAGATGAATGTAAGAAATGATGTGAAAGGTAGAAATGATAATTTAGCAACTGGATATGAGTATGAATAAGAGTAGTTGTGGATGACTCTAAAGTTATAAACCTGCGTGGCTGAAAGTATGGCGATGGATTGAAGATGAAATAGGAATGTTTGGGGAAAGGTTGGCTTTAGGAGAAAGATAATATTTTCTTTTCTATGTTGCATTTGTTGTATTGTCCATTAGGTAGTTAATATTAAACTAGAACTTAGGAGAGAGACTGGGGCTAATTACATAGCATTGGGAATATTCTGAGTAGTAATGATAATTAAATTTATATAAATTGATGAGGTCACAGAGAGAGACAGAAAAAGGGAAGAAAAAAGGAAGGGGGAGATAATGTATACAAAAAAAGACAATAATTTAAAAAAGGACTCAGGATTAAATCTCAGTTTTACCCACCTTTAGAGGTCATGCTATATCTGCTGCTCCACCAGAAAAGATTCAATAGAAGGAAACACAATTATTTCAGTTATGGCAAAAGGAATAATTGGATAGATAGAAGAAATAAGAAGAGAGTAGTGTACTGAAAACCCAAAGAAGAGAGTGTTTCTCTTATGAGGTGAGGTTGGTGAACTATGTAAGGTGCTGTAGAAAGATCAAAAGGATGAAGAATGAGATAGAACCGTCAGATTTTGCACCTATATCATTGGTAATTTTGGATAGATCTGTTTCCATTGAATGATGATATTAGCCAGATTTGCGGACGTTTTTAGAAGAGAGGGAAGAAATAGAAGGCAATAAGTATAGACAACTTAAGGCATTGCCTCAAAAAGAGAAGAGAGCTATAGAATGATAGCAAGCAAAGATAGCAAAATCTCTAGTAAAGGAGTTTTTGATGGTTTGTGCTGGAACTCTGTCTTCCCAGAAATCAGCCGGAGTCAGGATCACTAAACATCTTTATTCTTGATCTTTTATGGTCACCCTCCAACGCCAGGTCACGAGTGCGAGAGAGCATGAGTTCCGTGACCCAAGTTTCTCCTCCTCCTCCTCCCACACAAGTCACTTTGTCCCTCTTTGTACCACCAATCTAGTCACCACAGAACAGCTGGGGAGGGTCAACCTTCAAACAAGTTAATAGGGAACCGTCCAATTGGCAATTAGTCTCACGTGCTTCATTATCGAAGTGCATTGCTCAGTTCTAGCCCTTTACAGTTTGTTTGTTTTTTAATTAAAGAGGAGCCCTGAGTTTTTCAACAGGCAGCAGGAAAGGGAATCATCAAAGATTAAAGAGATGGGATAATAATGGAGGTAATCTCTGGAGGACATGGAGGGCTGGATCAACTAGAACAAATATTGGCCTTGGAGTAGAGGGGCCACATCTTCGTCAGACATTGAAGGAAAGGAGGAAATAGTTTTGGTCAAAGGAATTGAAAACGAGAAGAATGAGTAGTTCATAGCAAGTGATTGTTATTTTCTCAGTTAAAGATGAGGTTCTGAGGTTTGGGGGTAGGGTGTAGGGTATAGCATAAAAAGCTTGGAATAGCTGTACTGAATGAGGTAGAAAATCACTTTGAGAAGAGTAAAAAGTTCAAACAAAAATCACCTTCAAATTTATTTTATTAGAGATCATCTGCTTAACAGTACAAGTATTAGTGTGCATCTCTTCACAGCAATAACATGAGAGGTTTTGCCAATTTTTTTTGTAAATCTAATAAACATATCTGTAATGTAGCCCACTAATCTCTACTTTTTGCTTTTTACTTTTTTTTGTATTATATTGTTATATATTATAAATTATTATCATTTATTAATATGTTATGGATCATAGTATTCTATGATATCCTTAGAAAGGACCTTAGATATCAACTAAGCCAGTTCCCTCATTTTATAGGTTAAGAAACAAGGCTTAGGGGAAAGATTTATCCAAAATCAAGCAGGTAGTAAATGGCAGAATCAAGATTCGAACTCCAGGGTTTCCTCTTGACTGCAAATCCATTGTGATTCCCTCTTTCTTTCATGAAGCTTGTTTTAGGAGATGAAGGAAGAGTCCATTTTAGTCCATGCATTCTATTGTGAGCCAGGGCAAAGAGATAGTAGTCTAGCAAGACAAGAACAGGGAACACAAAATTGTTTAGTTTGGCTTGTGCTTTAGCCTTGAAAATATGATTAAATATCTTTAGGTCTGCGGGGCTTTTTGCTTCAGCCATTTTTAAATAATTTAATACTATCATGAAGATAGAGTGAGCATTAGCAGTCTTAAGAATATATACATCAAATACTATAGTTTGTATTTTGTTATGAAAACATTTCTTTCCCTAACACAGATTTTTGAACTTTGGGCCTCTGGGCTAGCATATTTTAATTTTTTGCCATTGAAAGTCACCATGTAGCACTGAATGAATATAGTAGTCAAGATTTCTCTAGGGCAGAGTGTGTATACCTATGATTCCTTTCTATGTTTTGCCATAAAGCTAGAATTGAGTCTGGGATTTTAGAGGGATCATTTAGTTACAAGGATTCTTAACCTAGGGTCATAGACTTAGAAGTCCATGAATAAATTTCAGGGTCCCCATATACTTGCATGGGAAAAGGGTTACATATTTATTACCACTTTTTATATTATGATTGTAGGTAATAAACCATTATTCTGAGAAAGAGTCCATAGGCATCACCACACTGCTTAAAGGGATCCATAATACCAAAAAGGTTAAGAAGCCCTGATCTGATCTAATCCCTTCACCATGAAATAGGAGAAACTTCAATGTAGTTTGTTTCCATCTTTGTAGTTGTACAAGTCCCCACAATGCCTGGGGCATATTAACGATAGTAAATAAATGCTTATTTATTGATAAGAACTGGAAATTTTTTAGAAGCATCAACTAATCAGATGACAAAGAAGAGACCTCAAAAAACTTTTTACATCCAGAACAGCATTTTGATATTTTTCTTTTTTCTTGACCAATTTTTTAGATCAAAAGGCCCTTTCAGCAAAGTTCGAACTGGACCTGGTCGGGGTCGGAAACGTAAAATCACTCTCTCCAGCCAATCAGCATCTTCATCAGAAGAAGGCTATTTGGAGCAAATGGACTTAGACTTCTGCAGAGATGGTAGTACACCCCTGAAATTCAATAAGAAAACCAAAGGGCTCATTGACGGCCTTACCAAATTCTTCACCCCTTCCCCTGATGGGCGAAAAGCTCGTGGGGAAGTGGTGGACTACTCTGAGCAATACAGGATCAGGAAAAAGGGCAACAGGAAATCAAGTACTTCAGAGTGGCCCACAGGTAAGGGTTTGCTCACTTGTCAGCAAAAGTGTTCTTAAAGATCTGTAATTTGGAATCATTAATTATTCATATTTGATTTTTCTATGCATAGAGGAAACATTTTTGGCAACAAGAAAAAAATTGGTAAAGATGCAGATTTCAATACAGAAAAGAGCCAGAGATAAATTTTAGGAATAGGTTGGCTAAAAGTGTGGAAACTGGGGAAAGATTGGTTTTTGAGTTTGCTTGTTGATATTTTGAACATAAATATTGTTATCACTCATTTTTGTTGTGAGAAAAAAGCATGTGGTGGGTCTGTTCCTGAAAGTATGGAGTTGGTTAAAATGTTATTGACTATTAAAGGTGAAATTAGGCTTTGCATTTATGGAATACTGTTTTAGATGTTCATCTTCACAAATTTACTTATAATTTTAAAAAATGTCATTGTTTCTTTTCAGTGGTGCTGTACCACAGTATGAAAAGCATTGTTTATCAAATTAAGCTTCCACTTTTCAAAGCAGAAAACTAATAAAGCCATAAACTTATGGCTGGGAAAACACCAGATATAACAGATAGGTCAGGCAAGAAAAGATTTTTTAAAATGAATTGTTCACTGAGTTCAAATCTGGTCTAGACACTTAACATTTCCTAGCTGTGTGACCCTGGGCTTAATCCCAGCCTCAGGAAAAAAAAAAAAAAAAAGATTATTAGATCCAATCATTCTGGAGAACAATTTGGAACTATGCTCAAAAAGTTATCAAACTGTGCATAAACTTTGATCCAGAAGTGTTTCTAGAGGCTTATATCTCAAAGAGATCTTAAAGGAGAGAAAGAGAACCAAATGTTTGTTGCAGCCCTTTTTGTATGGCAAAAAACTGAAAACTGAATGGATCTTCTGTGAGAAATGACTAGCAGCATGGTTTTGGAGAGGCCTGGAGAGACTTAACGTGCTGAGCGGAATCAAGAGATCATTATACACAGCAACAAGAAGATTATAAGATAATAAATTCTGATAGATGTGACTCTCTTGAACAATGAGATGATTCAAACCAGTTCCAATTATTTAGTGATAGAGCCATCTACACCCAAAGAGAGGACTATGGGAACTGAGTGTGGTTCACAACATAGCATTTTCACTCTTTTTGTTGTTTGCTTGCATTTTATTTTGCTTTCCTTTTTTTTCTGGTTTGATTTGATTTTTCTTTGAGGCAAGATAATTGTATAAATATGTATGTATATATTGGCTTTAACATATATTTCTACCAATGTTTAATATATATTGGACTACTGCCATCTAGGGGAGGGCATGGGGGAAGGAGGGGTAATTGCAACACAAGGTTTTGCAAGGGCTAATGTTGAAGAATTATTCACATATATGTTTTAAAAAACAAAAAGCTTTAATAATAATAAAATAAAATAACTAAAAAAAATTAATTGTTCAGATAAACCTAAGAGTCAGCTTCAGTTTACATTTTGCCTTAATTACTAGAGACCTATACTATATGAACAAGTTGCATAGAGAAAAAGATAAGGAATAGAGGACTTGAAATACTTTGGAAGTTGAATAACAGAGGCATGTTCTTATGTATAGTTAGGAAATTTCTTTGTCTTCTCACTCTTAAATACACATTGTTGGCCAGTGACTGCCTCTTCATTCCTTTTTGATCCCACAGTTGATTTTTTGAAGTGCAGAAGGGAATTCTTAGTATTTTAAGCTCTATTTTTATCTTTTGTTAAAAATATCACTCATATTATTTTATCCCTAAGTAGATTTATACTTTAAGTCACAGAAAAATGTCTTAGATTGTTTTATGATTTTGCCATTTGAGCAAAAGTTAAAATGTTCATTGATTTTAAAATAACTGATGAATTATGCATTCTATTTTCCTAACTAATTATAATTGGGTAATCTGTTAACCTTTATAAGTCCCCCTTCTCTCCCCAGGCAGTTGGGGTTAACTGACTTGCCCTGGGTCACACAGCTAGGAAGTGTTAAGTGTCTTGAAGTCAGATTTGAACTCGGGTCCTCCTGACTTCAGGGCAGATTCACTGCCCCATCTAACTGATCCAACCTTTGTAAGTTTTGATATCTTCATTTATAAATAATGAGGTGGGTTATACCTTGTTAGTGAGCTTTTTAGGTGAGTGAGAGATCAAATTCATTCAGAAACACATGCAGTTCTGGTGGTATTTTTACTTTTTTCCCAATTAGAATGTAGTATTCATTGGGATAAGTTGCAGAATTTTAAATATCATGAGTTGAAAGAAACTTTAGAAGTTAACTAGTATCCCCCACAAATTGTTTGTCATCCATCTTTTGCTTGAAAACATCCAGTGGGGGGAAGAGTTCTCACAAATTCCTGAGACATCATTTCTACTTTGTGATATCTCTTGTTCAGAATTTTTCTTTTCATGAAGCCAATATTTGATTCTCTGAAATATGTTACTCCTAATTCAGCCATTTGAATCTAATCCTGCTTTCACATGGGCCTTGAAAGACTTAAAAATGTTGTCAAATTTCCCTGAGTCTTCTCTTCTCCAGGCTAATCAATCATTTCTCTAGAAGTGGTTCTCTAGTTCTTCATCATCCTTGTTACTACCCTCCTCTCAAAGTGTGACAGACCCTCCATGTGTTTTGTCCATGTAGCCTTTTTTCCCTGCCAGGGCTACTGAGATGGACCTCTTTGAATCACTAGTTACCTTCTGCTTGCCAAATCTGATAGCTTTTTTTTTTTTTTTTTTTTTTGTCCTTATTCTTCCTTGATGTCCCTAACACTGAATTATCTTTCCATGTAGACTTTCATGATATTGTTACTGCCTAATTTACTTTCTGCATAAGTGACTATTCATTCTTGGATTCCCAGAAGCTCATTTTTTAAGATACGCTTCAGGTTTCAGTCCTGTTGTCTTCTCTTTCTATAATTTTTCCATTGGATCACATGGATCTCATCCATATTATTAGTATGGGATAGAACTCTAGAATATGTGGAACAGATAATAATGAAAAGTATTTTTAAATAACTTTTTTATATAAGATACAGAATGGATCCTTAATTGAAGTCCAATAATAGGTGTGAAAATTTTCTTTAATAAGCTTCATAATTTTTTCTCGAGTTGTAAAGATTGAAAAGATCTATAAGGTTTTTAAAAATTGTCTGTTTCTCCTTATTGTGATATTAAAATGTTCTTGCATAGAGCTGCATCATGAAGCAGGGGGGGCTATTAAATTCATGAAATAGCTTCAGATTTTAATTATTTTTTTCATTTTAGGAATGTTGTCAAGAATGTATCTTTGACCTTTCTTTAGGCTTTAAATGAATAACAGAATACCTATACATAGAATTCATGTAAAAAGAGTTTGTCATAAATTGCTCTTTTCAGTCACATTCTTCCAGAGAGGAAATGATAATATTAACAATGTCAACTGCAGATACAAAAAATTAATGATCTACATAAACCTCAGGTGCTCTATTTATAGGTTTCTTTGCACAATTAAAGAAATATCACTTGGTGGATTATCATCATTATTGTTGTTATTTTCTCATACTATCTAGAGCATTTACATATACGATTCTCAAATTTGTGGATTTTTGTGTTTTGTAAGAGTATGTGGTTTACAGGAAATTGTTGATTTATATCTCTGTCAAGTATTTTATTAGATCTTAACTGGTTGAGATGGGCTCTATGAAGTCTCCCTTTCTGCTCAGATAAGAATATAGTATTCTTGTGAAGTTCTCAATAGATAAAATATTAAAAGAGCCCAGTATCCAAGTTTTTTATTCCATTTTTCTTGGCAATGAGGCTAATGCCCCTATTCTCTAGTACTTGGGGGATAAGAAATGTAAGCTTTGGACAGTGTGACAAATGTAGAGATAGAGAATTATCATTTTTACACTATATCAAGTTAATTTACACAAATAATTTGTGTTCCCAAGTTCCTTTTTTCTCTGTACATAGCATAATATAATGGAATTTAAAATGAGATGTGTGATGTTTAATAAGAAACATTAAGTCAATATAAACATTATGTTTATAGATACAGATAGCTCTTTTTCTAACTTTAAGGCCAACTATCTTAAAAGTATTGAGATAGCTATAGAACTTCATATTGTTTTTGTAATCTTTAACTTCCTTTAATTTACAGACAATCAGGATGGCTGGGATGGAAAACAGGAAAATGAGGAGCGACTTTTTGGAAGTCAGGAAGACATGACTGAAAAAGATATGGAATTATTTCGAGATATCCAGGAACAAGCACTGCAGGTAAAATTTAAGGCTAACAAATTATATAATTTTTCAGGAGAGGTAGAGAGAGCTGATTTTATTGGAATTAGAACAGTGGACCACAGTCAATTTATTTAACTATCATTTTCAGTTGCTTATATACATGTGGTCCTACTGATTTGCATGTTATTTTTTAGTTCTTATAGAGAGCTTTCCATGATAACTACTTAGGAGTGTGTATGCATGTGTGTGTTGTGTTGTGTTGTGTGGTGTGGTGTGTATGTGTGTGTGTGTGTTCCAGTAATGGAAGAGCTCTTTTTTTCTTACATTATATGCATCTTAGAAAGCAGATAGGCCTTGATGTTTGGGGATAGGGTCTGACAGAAATTCTTGTCACAATGACAACATCCTTTATCATTTGATTTTTGTACCTTTTTTTTCCCTCCTGGCGTTTTTTTCTTCACCCCCTTTCTATAAGTTGATTAGTATGGCTTAAATCCTCTCTTCAGGGATAGAAAAAAAAGATTTTTCATTGATTGGCAGGTAGGATTCTTTATACTAATGGCTATGTTAGCATACTTGTGATTTGAGGTAAAAAAACAAAAACAATACACATAGTTTTCATGTATAATTTATTATATGAGAGAGAGAGAGAGAGAGAGAGAGAGAGAGAGAGAGAGAGAGAGAGAGAGAGAGAGAGAGAGAGAGAGAGAGAGTGTGTGTGTGTGTGGGTGTGGGTGGGTGGGTGTGGGTGTGGGTGTGTAAATAAAAACAATTGCAGCACTCAAATATTCAACACTGAAAAATTGTAAAAACTGGAATTAATATTCAGCATAGTTCTTCATACATAATTAACCTGTCTACATTGTCTTGAACGATGCTTATTTGTAAATATTTCTTTAATTAAATTAAACAACCAGTTAAAGTTGTGGAAACAATTAGTTTCATTGATGTTTAGTGGCACTAATTTTAGATCCTAAAATCCACAAGATGGCAGTGTTTCTCCATGAAGTTAGTATAAATGGTGAAAATGAGGCAGTATGGCTTAATGGAAAGAGATGCTGGATTTGGAGGGATGACTTGCAAGCTCCTCTTCCGCATACTCCCCACTCTCCCCATCATCTGTCTTCTTATGTGATCAGAGGAAAATCTCTCTAGGCCTCAATTTCCTTATTGGTTAAAAGAAGAAAAGAATAAATAGTAGCTATACTACCTACTTCACAATGGTAGGAGGATCATAAAATATAATAATTTGTGTAAAGTACCTTGCAAACTGCAAAATGTTACCTAAAATTAAAGTGGGATGAAGCTTTAGGAGATCAAAGTAGTTACTCATATTCAAATAAGAGTGTTTTGAATGTTCTACAAGTGAGACTTTGGTAATGTTAATTTTGTTTATTTTTATAATTAACAGTGTTAATGGCTTGAAGACCACTTAGGCAAAGATTTCTTCAGCATTTACTTCGGTATCTTATAGAAAAGCTGTGACTTTACACTGTTTTACATATTTGGACACTGCTTTTATGAGAAGGCGGCAAGAAAATAGTTAGTCAAAGTACTAGCAGGGATTTAATAAAGCAAGTTCCAAAATGAATACAGGGGCCACATTGCATATTTAGGCTAGTGTCACATATTTTTAGCTATATCTTAATATAGTAATTAATCATAATGTGATCCTTAGTTATTATTAAATTATGCTTATTACCTCCTATTTACTAAAATGGGAAACTATTTAGCAACTTCAGAATGTATTGAAGAGGAATGGACAAAGTCTTGGTGAGTTAGGGTTGACCTGTAGGTTGCAGATGTTTTCATTTTTTTCAAAATTAGTAATTCTCCAGAAATGTAATTATGATATATATATATATATAGTAGGAATTAATGTTATATGTTTTAAATAAAGAAAATACTGGGTTCTATGATGATTGGCCAATTTGTATTATCTGGAGCAGAATTATCAAATATGTGACAAAGTTATCAAAAATATAATGCAATATAGGTAACATAATATTTTAACATTAAACATATGTGGCTTGTCGGGATCATTATGTATGGTTAGTGACATTGTGTATGGTCTGGTGGAATAGCAATTTATAAGAATTTTTATTCTTATTTTTTATATGCACATATTCCTATAGGATATATTTAGTCCTAAGGAAATAAAAATACATTTAGCTAAGTTTATGTTTTGGAACTTCATTAGCCATCTGATATTATGGTGATCTTAAAAATACTGTCCACATATGAAGCTTCTTTATTGTACATAGTAGAATAGTTGGGTTCAGAGTTTTTCACTATGGATGTATGTGTCTTTTAAATAAAGTCTAGTCAGGTTTCATCATAGGATGTTATTATCTTGCTTGTAATTATTTACTTATTAATTTTCATAAATCTCAATCCAGAATGAAGGCATTTTGTTGAGACACTAGAAAGTTGTAAAGTGTTTTTGAAATTTTAATGATGTGAAAAAAGATTTTTTTATATAAAGGCATTTTTTGGCACAATTATATCTACAAATGAGGCAAACTAAATATAGTATATAAATTAATATATAAAATATGACAGAGAAGCTTAGTTGTTCATTCAACAAGTATTTATTAGCCATTTAAATTTTGTTTCATTCTACAAGAGGTGTCTTTAGCTATCCTAAAATTAATCAGTTGTTGCTATCTGCTTGTTCATGTAGGGGATTCAGAAATAGTAAAAGATAAGAGTTTCTACTTATAGTTCATTTGGAAAGACAGTGATAAATTACAAGATAGAGATGTGATGCAGATACACATATTTTGAATATACTGCCAAAAAGACTTATTTCTGTCCATTCCTTTTATACATCCCTATTTCCCTTCCCACTTCCCAAAGCTATAAGAGCTGTCACTAATACTGAGAGCTATAATATCTTTTTTTCATGTGTTACTTGGCATGAGAACTGAAATGGACCACTTGATTTAAAAAAAAAAATAGCCTCCAATAATATAGCACTATGTGCCAAAGTATGCTAAGCATACTATAAATAAAAATTATTTCATTTCATCCTGATAATAATCTTGGGAGGTAGGTAGTATTATTATCATCACTTTATGAAAGAAACTGAGACAGACAAAAGAAGTGACTTGTTCAAGGCTATACAGCTAGTAAGTTTCTGAGCCTGGAACAGTTTTCTATGTGCTGCGTCACCTTGTTCTACTTAGTAAATGTTGAATGAATGTTTTAGAACTCTGAATATATTTTCCTAAAGAAATATTATTATATAGGATGAATTAGGTTTATTAAAGTACTTTTCTTTCAGGAATATTAGGAGTTTCTAGATGATTAGACTTTTATGGAATAAGTAAGCTTCCTAACTGCTATGTATAATATGATTTCAATGGAAAACCTATGTTTGTAGTTCCAATTACTGATTTACAAATTATGTTGATAGCTTCATATGCCAAGGAATGCAAAGCAAGAGAGTAATTAATGTGTTTTTGATCATTTATTGTGTATAACAGATTTGGGTTTGTTTGTTTTTTTTGGTAAAAGATAGTGGAGTGGCTTGCCATTTCTTTCTCCACCTTATGAGAAAACTGAGGTAAACAGGAGTAAATGACTTACCTAGAATCACACAGCTAATAAGTGTTTGAAGCTTGATTTTGAAGACAGGAAAAAAAGTTTTCCTGATTCCAGGTCCAGTGCTCTATCCACTGTGCCACCTAGCTGCCCCTGTTTAATATTTTGGGGAGTTCTGTTTTTAGATATTTTTGAAAAATTGATGTTTATGTTTCTATCTCACAATAGTTTTCCTACATTTTCTTCTCCCTTGAAACTAAAGAAAAATAGTTAAGCAAAACTTCCCAGTATAGTAGTTGCTTCTGTCCAGGGATGTCCATTTGACTTTCTAAAACAGTTGGCAGCTAAATTCAATTTTGGTCCTTGGATCTATATCCTGAATTCAGTTGCAATTTTGTGTTGTTTTTAACAGCATGATGTAGTCATTGCATATATTGTTCTTTCGGTTCTGCTTGCTTCAATCTCAAATCATATGTGAGTCCTTATTTTCTTTGAATGCGTTATTTGTTATTTTTATAGTATCCCATCATACTCATATCCTAATTTGTAGTAGCTAAACATTAAAGGAAATTTTGAAACTAGAGTATCAGAAAATAACGAGGCAGGCAGCAGTGTTTCTTGTTTTACATCTTCACAAGTAAAGGAGACTCTCTAGAGGAAAAATAGCATTGTGTAGGTTGCCAGTTGTTAGGGGACTGTATTTTCCCACAAGATTAATAATGCATTCTGGTTTGGGTTTTAAGTTTACAGAATCTGGCAGATATAAAAATTTTGCTTTTTTAGTTTAGTTCCAGAAAAAAAGAGCATTTAATATAGTTTTAAATCTCTCTTGACTTATTCCATTCCAATTTAGAAATAGGTCATTAATTTCAGCTAAATAATTGATAGTGTTAACATTTAAAAAGTGTCTGCCTGTAAAAATTAATGTTTATATTAAAGCAGGGGAACTAGAGCTAGATATTTGAAAAATATTCTCTTAAATTGAATTGGAAAACAAGAACAAAATATATTTAGTAGAAAGATAACATGACCAAAATTTTGTAATAAAGTGATATTGTAATAAATTAATGGGTTAGTATTCTTGGCAAGGATTGGGCTAAAACTTAGTTTAAATGTAGTTGTTGCTGAGTTAACATATGGAACTTTGTTAACCTCCTCCTGAACAAAAGGAAATGCGTAGAGTAAGGCAGGCTATGAGAAGCACATTGGGGATTTGTAAATGGGTGCTGTAGAAGGAACAGGAGGGCGACTCTTGGGAGAAGAGGAAAGAAAAGAGCATGTGCAAAAAGCATTTCTAGGTGAGGAAAAATCAGGGAAACTGCAGACAGTGTGGAAGTCTTGGCAAGTGTGTCTTTTGGTGTAGACCTGTGGTGGTTGTGATGTGCAAACAATTGTACTGGAGTTGGCTCTCCACATCTGCAGTAGGCATTCACCTGGAAGAGAGACGGGGAGTTGATGGGAAAACATTCATTGAACAAGCAGTATCACCGCAGGTCTATCTATCTTCACTTCTTGGACTACTTAGTGAACCTTGCTTTAGGAAGATATATCTGGTCTCAGTTGTACTGATAACTTTGTGTGTGTGTGTGTGTGTGTGTGTGTGTGTGTGTGTGTAACTAGTAATTTTTTGTTATTTAAAGTTTTGAGGATAGAGTATAAAATATTATATTCATTGTGAATTATAAAATATTATATTCATTGTGAATTAGAATACTTGCAGATTCATGAAAAATACAGTATTTGTTTTATTTTAAAAGCTTTTTGTCAAATTATTTATGCATTTAAACTGTTTTCTATATTATAATATTATCTTACATATTATGACTTTTGATCTTAGTGTGGATATCATAAACTGAGTTGTACAGCTAAATAATTTAACCCAGTTGGTGTTAGGCTCTTTTGTTTAGAGGTGTCTAAGGTAGAATTACTTTAAAAATTTTTTTTAAAAATTTGGCTGTCTTCCCATTGTAACCTGAGACAAATCCCTTGGCTATTTCTTTAATAAAAGGATAGTGGAGACTCAACAAGAGCTTTTTAAATGAGCTGTTGTGAAGAGGCATTTTTCTTCCAGATGAACTTATTAATATAAAATTACTAAATAAACAATCTTACCTCTTTTATAGTAATTACTTTTTTTTTTTTTAAACTTTTTTTGGAGATGAAGCATACAACAAAGAGCTTTCATTATGATCCTAATCTGTACAATGCTCCCCTCCTCCCCAATAAAATGTAAAGTTTTCATAGCAACTCTTCTAGGGAGAGGGGTTGAATTTCAGATTTCTGTGTATGAAGAAGTTCAGAATCTGCCTCACTCAATAATTCTGCAACATTTCTATGGCAGGTGCTATCCTAGACAGAATTTGTATTCAGGAATTCATAATATAGTCTTCATGTATTGGAAAATTGGCTTGTGTTTGAATTGTGTAGAGTATGCAATATTCCCTTTAAGCCATTGAAGACTGTAGTAAGAAGTTAACACAAATTACTAAATTTATTGTTTTTCCCTGAACAACTAACTTTATAGGATACTCCAAGGGTGGATTACTTAGGCCATATGATTATTTTTTAAAAAGTCACTTGGCATATCCCTTGGAAGAAAAATGGATAAAAAGTACGTCATAGGACAACAAATGTTGAACAAAATGATCAAGTTTGTTGAGAAATTTCTTTAGGTGTAAAACCAAATACTGAGAATTTGGATTTTATATTTGTGTTTCATGATATTCTTAAATATCAGGCATCTCTAAAAAAAAGTCATTCTTTCTCTTAGCTATATCTTTTTGTCTATATAGAATCTTTTACATTTTATGTGTTGAATATGCATATGTATATACAGCCTTAGAAGTCTATTTGCCTTTTTATTGTATTTATTAATATCTTTTACATCAATCATTTCTTTTGTAATATCTAATCACTTGTACATCTAGAAAGTAAGTCAGTAAATACAATACTTTGATGAAAATTTTGGCCAAGTATTTAAATGTATGGAATTTTTAAATAGAAAGTGAATATAATATCAAGAGCATCTTATTTTTAAGGAATTTTATCCCAGAGACCTATTGTAAAGAGTAATATTATTAATAAAACGTGACAAACTATTTTTACCAATTGCTGGAATTCCAATAAAGTAATAACTTAACTCATATCTTTCTTTCACACTGGTCTCAGTGTTCTTAATTTGGCTAATTTCTGTAATGTGTTTCTTTACTGCACAGAAAGTTGGAGTGACTGGTCCCCCTGATCCACAAGTCCGCTGTCCCTCTGTCATTGAGTTTGGAAAATATGAAATTCATACCTGGTACTCCTCCCCATATCCACAAGAATACTCAAGGTACGTTGTGAGACACTATTAAGTCTTATTTTTATAGTGATAGAATATTAAATTTGGAAGTAGACTCCACATCCTCATGTTCTCTTATATCAATCCTCTGTTCTTTATAGGTCTTGTTAGACTTTTATTATTCTTTACCTGAATTACTACAGTTAGATTCCTTATAGACCATGTCATCTCCCTCTTCCCTTTCCCCCCAAAAAGCTATTCTACATATTGCTATAAATTTTCTTATATATAGTTGTGATGTAGCTGTTGGCTATATCATTCTTCAGAAATCTTTAGTAGATCCTAGTTTCTATAGAGTTCAGACTTCTTTGCCAAGCATTCAAACCTATCATAATCGGGCACTATTCTAGTTTTATGCTATAATATTCTCCCCAACACATTCTATACTATAGCCAAATTAAATATTCTTTTTCCCTAAAATACATACTATTTTCTCATCCCCCTCAGTGCCTTTTCTCACTCATTAAAATTTCATTCCTATTCCTCTGCATGGAAAATTTTCTTCTTCTGTTAAATTCCTACCTATTCTCTTAATCCCAGCTCATATGCTAACTCCTCTAAGAGGTCTTCCTTAATATCCCTATTGGTGAGACTTTCTCAGATTTCATGATACTTTGTTTTAGGACTCTCTCATATATTTATTATGTAATTTGTGTTATAGTTAACTTGGTATCATGTCTCTTTCTCCCACTCCCTTTCCCCTGCCTGGACTACTAAAATTTCTAAGAGGGCAGGGACTGCATGATAAACACTTTGTTTCTTTCTCATTGTGTAGTATAGTACTTTCCATACAGTAATATACTTGAAATTGTTGGAGTCTACAGTTCAGGAAACAGAGATCAGAGGGTCCTTGTGGTAACATTGATATTCACAGTTACTTTTTTTTTTTTTTTAAATCTTAATTATGTGTGATTTTAAGTAATTTTATATGCACAATATAAAAACTTTTTTAATATTTGAAACTTCACAAATAAAACAAATTGGAAAAACTTATATAACTCCTTTCTTCATCATTAAAACTAAGTAATTTAGAAATGTATTAATTTGTAATTAGCTATAGATAAATTGAAAGATTGATTTAGATATGACTTTATGTTAAAATATGAAATTTTAACCAGCTTAAATTTTATAATTGAATTTGCTTCTCAGAAATTAATAGTCTTTTTTGAAAAAGGAAAAATATTAGTTTAGAAACTGTACCTTATACTTGAATGAATTGGCTTTCCACATAGTTTTTTGGGATTTCTAGCTTCTTCCTTGTTCCATCCCCATTTTCCATTTACTGAGAATTAATTTGTACAGTTATTAGACCTATATTAAACTTTAAGAGTAGAGATTCGGGGCAGTGGAAGATGGAATTGGTTTAGAGAATAAATCTGAAGTAGCAGAATTACTGAGTTTATTGCACTATATAAACCATTAATGCTTCAGTTTCTTTGCTTTGTTAACCACCTTTCAGTAAACTGTTGTGAAGCTTAATGAGTTATTATTTGGAAAGTGCTTTGATTTCCTAAAAAAAATATAATTTTAAAAAAGATTTTTTTTGGAAGCCTTCACCTAACCTGAGTTCAGCTCTCTAATACTTACTTTAGTTATATAAAAAATATAGGAACTTTAGTTCACCTTACTTCTGTTCTACAACAAATTAGACCTTGTTCCTGCAATCATCTTCTTTCTGTTTTAAACCTCTTCTATCTTACTCCTTTCATTGACTTTTTCTTACCTATTTACACATGTAGTTTGAGCTTTCTAATTCTAGACTAGTTTTCACTCTTCAACTCAAATCAGTTACCAACCATCTTTTATCTTTCCTTGACTTCTTAAAAAGTCACCTATAATTATGACTCTACTTCTTCATTGTTTTTTCTTGTATTTCTTCCTTCTCCTCTTACCACTATGCTGAAAGTGCCCTCTCAAAGATTAACTATTTTCCTGTACCACAAAGTCCCAATAGCTTTTTCTCAGTCCTTATGAAGTGAACATAGGTGCAAATCAAGGCATTATCTTCCTAATGTCATTAGTCCTTTTCAAGAACAAAGAACAAATAACACTGGACAACTGTGCTAATCACTGCAATACAAAAAAGGCAAAACTCCAAGGTTGGGAAAAAACTCTGCCCTTAAGGGGTTCACAATTAAATGGCAGAGAGCATATGCAAATAACTGTATAAGTAAGATTTGTTCAGAATAAACTCAGAAGGAAGGAACTAGTGTGAAAGAAATCCAGAAAAGACTTCTATCAGAAGTTGGGATCTTGGCTGAGACTTGAAAACCAAGGAAGGTGGAAGGCATAGATGAGGATGAAGAAGATGGTAGGAGTAGGAATGCAGCTGGTGGAAATGCACAGGATAAAGAAGTGAAAGGTATATTTTATGCAAAGAAGAGCAAGGATGGGACAGGGAGAGCACAGTGTGTTGAAAACCCAGTTAGTTTCAAAAAGAGGTTAATCTACAGAGTCAAAGAATGCAAAAATGTTGAAAATGATAACAGCATCGTAAGATTTTCAAAACATTTTACATATGTTAACTCAAGAAAGATAGGGATTTTTTAAAAAGCCATTAGATTAGGAATTAATAGATCAATTGTAACTCTGGAGAGATCCATTTCAGTGGAATGATACTGTTGAAAGCCAGACTATAGAAAATTAAGATGAAAATGAGAGGAAAGAGTTTGAGACACCCATTATAGAGACTTTTCAAGGAGTTAGCCTTGAAATGGATGAAAGAAATTAGGTGATAACTAAGGGATAGATAGATCAAATGAGAGGTTTTTGAGGATGGAAAACATGAGTATATCCATAGGCAGCAAGGAACCAGCAGACACAGGGAGAATTTGAAGGTTAATAAGTGTAGAGATGATAGAGAAAGTAATTTGCTGGTAGAAGACAAGATGGGATAGAATCACTTGTGCAAGGAGAGAGAGGCTATCTCTTAATGTGAGACAAGTAAAGGAGAGAATAGTGGCAGAAGCCATCTCTGAGAGTGATACAAAATGAAGAGCAGGGGACAAGAGGGATTTTTAATGAATGGCTTTAGTGGTTTTTTTTTTTTTTTTCTTTTTTTTTTGTTTACCAAAATATGAGAGGTTTCTTAATTGAGAAGCTAGGGGCAAAGGAGGTTATGGAAGGTTTGGAAAAGCAACTGTGGGGAATAGATCAATGAATTGTGAAAGGATTGCCTTGCTGCAGTGAGTACCTAGTTGAATTTATGTAGCATAAATGTGTAATGAATGCATTCAGCAGAGTTGTGTGTTTTTGTTTTTTGTTTGTTTGTTTTTAATTTTATTTTCCTAGCTTTATTCATCAGCATGTGATTAAGAGCCAAGACAGCATGGATAGGAGTAATTCAAGACTTGAACTTGGCAGAGCAAGATCATCACTAGGAAAAGAAGGCAGAGGACTCACAAGAGAGGATAGTGTAGAATTGAACTGATTTATCATGGGGTCAAGGTAGGGAAAGGAGGCCAGTGCCAGATGATGCCCTGGGATAAAAATTAAGGGATAGAGGGGAGTGATGGTCACAGCACATCATTTGATGTTATTAGCCCACTCTTGGTTTTTAGATAGTATCTCTTCTTTTAACTTTTGACACACTGTGCTCTCCTTGTATTTCTTTCCTAATTTTGTTCTTTTGTTTGCTTCTTTGATGATTCTTCTCTGAGCCACCTGCCTTTCCCCTTTTCCCTAATCCTTCTATATTTCCCCTCCCCCCCTTTTTTCCCAAAATTATAGTGGATATTCTCTAATATTCTCTCCTTGGGTTTCTCCTTTGGCAATCACATTTTCTCTCATGATTTTAATTAGTCTTAATTGAGGTGACTCCCAGATTTCTATCTCATTCATTTATCTATTTGTTCAGTAAATGTTTATTCTGAATTAATTTGTGGCAAACATTATGCTAGGCAGTGGGGATACAAAGACAAAAACAAAACAGATTCTACCTTTTTGGTACATTGTTTCTTAAGAATTAGCATTTATCTTGGGCTTTTAAGTTTTCAGAGCACTGTACACAAATTAGCTCTTTTTGATCCTTGTAGTAATCATGAGAGATAGCTTCTATTATTATCCTCATTTTAAGATGAGAAAATTGAGGCTGAGAAAGGTTAAGTAGATTCCTAATGTCACTAATAAGTTTCTGAAGCAGAATTTGGTCTCAAGTCTTCCTGATTTCAACTCCTCCTATCCATTGCACACCTGGTTACTATTGAATAGAAAATTTCCAAACTATAGCTTTCATTTTCTAGTGTCTAGTATAATATCTGGCATATAGAGGGTTCTTGATAAGTGCTTATTAAATTGAATATAGAAAAAAAAAATCTATATTCCACTGGTGTCACAAACTCAGCTTATTAAAAATCAGTCCTTTTCTTTACTTCAAAACTTCTTATTCCTTCTGAATTCATTCTTTCTCTTAGCAGACCACCATTTTAAAAATTTCCTATGTTTAATTGTGTATATGATCTTTGACCCTTTTCTTTCTTTCCCCTTTCACATCTTTTCATGTTCTTTTTAATCTGAAGCTATATCTCTAGCACCTTTCTTTCTTCTGTTTTACTAGCACCTAATGTAAACCCTAATTGCTACCCACCTGGATTATTGTAATAGACTTATAACTCATCTTTGTGCTTCTATTCTCAGCCAATATTAGTATTTTTGTACTCATGCCAGATTAATTATTTTTCTGTAGGATCTAATCACTTCATTACTCTGTTCAGTCCTTTAATATATCTCACTTGTCTACCAGTAAAGTACAATTATCTAAACCTGGTATTCAACCTCTTCTGTAATATAGTTCTGTCCTACCTTTCTAGCTTAAATCTGTCTTATTCCTTTCAGACAGCAATTCTTAACCTTTGTTATATGAAACCTACAGACCTCAGAATAAAAAAACTTAAGTAACAACTCATCTTTTGTTTAAAAGTGATCTATGGACTAAACCATATTTGGCCTTTAAGCCAAATTTACTTACCTGTCCTCTAAAATTTAGAAACCATTTACGATCAATCAGTAATCATGTCAGCCAGTAAACATTTATCCAGAACCTACTATGTGTTGGACATTGTGCTGAGTGCTAGTGATACAAACCAAAGGCATTTCCTGTCTTTCAAGTAACATAGTCAAATGGGGGAAACATCAGGTAAATAAGTACAAACAAGCTGTATACAGGATAAATAGATAATAATTAAGGGAAGGAAGACACTGGGGTTATGAGAGGTTGGGGAAGACTTTCCTTTCTAGAAGAGTTGTTAGTTGGATGAAGAGGGAGATCATTCCAGGCATGAGGAGAACAGCCTGTGAAAATGCTGAGTTGAGAGATGGATTGTCTTGTTGATGGATCAGGAGGCCACTGTCACTAGATCAAAGAGTATATATGTTAGTAAGATGTAAGAAGACTGGAAAGCTTAGGATGGGATCAGGTTATTGAGGTCTTTGGACAAAAAATTTTATGTTTGATCCGGGAGGTGATAAAGAACCACTAAAGTTTATTGAATAGGGGAGTAATGGGGAAGGATTTACACTTGAAGAAAATCACTTTGGTGACTGACTAGAGGATGTATTGGAGTGGGGAGAGACTTGAGGCAGAGAGACCCACCAGAGGGCTATCAGAGTGTCCAGGTAGGAGTTGATAAGGGTCTGAAACCAGGATGGGGATAGTATTAGAAAAGAGAAGGGGACATAATTGAGAGATCTTGCAAAACTTAAATGAACAGATCGTGGCAACAAATTGGTTATGGAGGACGAGAGAGAATGAGGAGTAAAGGATGACTTCTAGGGTGTGGAGTGGAGAGACACTAGAAGGTGTGATATTGACTTCTGCTGTAATAGAGAAAATGAGCAGGGGAAGGTTGGGGGAAAGTTAAGGAGTTTTGGATATCTTAAACTAAGATGTCTACCTGACATCCATATTGAGGTGTTTGAAATGCAGTTGGAGATGTGAGTCAATAGAGAAGTTAGGTTAGGATAGGGAAGTTTGAAAATATAGGTAATTAAATCCAAAGGAGGTAATGAGTTCACGAAATGAAGTAGTATAGAAGAAGAAAGGAAGAGGTCTCAGGACAGAACCTCTGGATGTGATGTGGAAGAGGTCACAAAAGAGGAGTGGTGAGATAGGGAAACCAGGAGAGAAGGGAGTATCAAGAAGGAGAGAGAGACCAGCAGTGTCAAAGGCTTCAAGGAAATGAGAGAGAATGAGGATTGAGAAAAAGTCTTTGGGTTTAGTGATTCTTTTCCATTCATTAGATCCAGAGCTAGAAGGTGCTTTCAGAAGTCATATAGTCTAGGAAGAGATGTAGATGCAGAGTGGTAAATGACTTGCCCAAGATCTTACCATATAGTAAAATAGAAGAGTCAGGATTTGAATTCAGGCCCTTTGATTCCCCATCCAGTCGTCTTTTCATGGCATAAAAGTGCCTCCCATATTTCAGTAGATCTCAATCATCTTTCTGTTTGTTCGAAGTTAAATTCTTTCCAAGTTATTGACCAAATGTTGAGGCCTTGATGTTAACTTTTAAAAATTTATTTGCCTTTTAAAACAAAATCTAGTCCCAATAATGTGTCAAAAATTAGAGAAATTGAAATCTTTAAAAAATTTCATAGAGTGGGGGCAGCTAGGTAGCGCAGTGGATAGAGCATTAGTCCTAAAGTCAGGAGGACCTGAGTTCAAATCTGTCCTCAGACACTTAACACTGCCTAGCTGTGTGGCCCTGGACAAGTCACTTAATCCCAATTGTCTCAGAAAAAAAAAATGAAAAAATCATAAAGTAATTACTGTTGGAAAGGATGGTTACGTTTCAGGGAACCCATATTAGATTAAATTGATGTGTTTCAACAAGCAACCCTCTGTCTCACTCTCAAAGGAATATGGTTATTTTTTCCTCTACTCTGGAATAGCTAAAATAATTAATGAATAGCCACAATTAGAATTTGTCCTTCTTAGCCTTCAACTCTTTTCTTCCATGTCATGTTGCTTATACAATCTATTCTCTAGTAGGAGAAATGAAGAGGTTAAAGACAGCTTGATATAAAAGAAATAACACTAAGAGACCAATGATCTGGATTTGGGTCCCAAATCTTCCAGTAGTTATTTGACTAATAAGGCTATGAGCCTTAGTTTCCACATCTATAAAATTATTGGATTATACTAGATAATTCCTAACTCCTCTTCCAGTAAGTTCTATGATTCTCTTAACATTTTTATATTTTTTATATTCCTTATTTTATATTTACATTACCATTAAGTTTTGTGAGCCAATGTTTGTACAATCAGGTAAAAAGATAAGTAAATAATTTTAAAAAGGAAAGAGTGCTAGCAATTAGGGGAATCTAGAAAGACTTCCTATAGGAGGAGATACATGAGCTATATCTTGAGGGCTGTTAAGGATTCTGAGAGATGGAGGTGAAAGTACATCCAAGGGAAAATAGATATTCTGTTTAAAACGGCATAGCAGCTGACAATGGAATTTCAAGTTTAGTATAATTTTGACTGGAACAGCAATTATATGAAGGGGAATAATATGCAATAAGTCTAGAAAAGTGGGTTTTCACTTGCCAGATTAAAGGGCTTTAATAGCTAAATTCAGGAATATACATTTTATTCTAAAAGCCAAGGCAGCTACTGAAAATTCTTGAACAAGGAAGTGACATGATTAGTCTTGTACCTTAGGAATATTAATTTGGTAGCTATACATTGGAAGAATACTTTGGAGAAGATTCTTGAAAGCCTGGAGTCCAGTTAGGACCCTATTGCAATCGTATTAATTGAGAAATGATTATGGTGTGAATTAGAATGGTAGCTTTGGGAATTTACAAAAAGTATGAATGTGTGAAGAATGTTACAGAGATGAAAGTGGTAAGAGTTGGGCAACTATTTGGATATGGGAAACCTAGGAAAGGAAAGGGTTGATGTATATGATTTAGTGCCCTCAGGAGAAATAAGGGAGAAGTTTTGAAACAAAGATAATAAGCTCCATTTTGGACTCAGTGAGTTTGAGATGCTTAGGTGAAGTCCAAGTGGAAATGTCTATTAATCCATTAGTTCTCCTGGATAGGAGTTCAGGTGATATTAGAGTAGAGATCACTACTAATCCACGTGCTTGCTTTGGGGGTACTAGGATGAGAACCCTTCCTGAGAAGCATTTCGTTAGATACTTTAGAATCAAGAGAAGCATTGCTTCCACAGTCCTTAAAAACTGCAAGCTCATGCTTGTTTCCCAGGATAGGAGGGATTCATCATAATGGTTGAACTAAGGCTGTATCACATAGGACTCCTCAGGACCATATCCCAAGAGTTCAGCAAAATGCTCTAGTAATCCACTTATCTTTAAGAATGACACTTAGCATTTCTCCACAATCTAGAAATATTCAAACTTAACTCTTATTGCACAACTTATAGTAGCTGTTGGGAAGTGATCTTTCAAAAATAGAAGTTTTAGTACTACATGTTACCTAATGTTTTTGTATGGTGGTATTTCTATGCACTATTACTAGAGTTTTATGTACTAATAATACCAGAAGAAATATTTTTATTTAAGCTTAAAAGACATTTCTCTTTAGATCAACAGCTTCCATTCCTGGAATTGGTTATTCCATTGGAATAGGTATTAAAAAATGAGTATTTAATATGGGATCTGACAGGATAGAAATAAATAAGGTGATAATACTATCTCTCCTTTTATACATAATAGTAAATCTTTTAGTTTGGTTAGACCAGGGGCTAATAATCTTTCAAGGGAGAAGAACAAGGTTTTGTGATATTTTTTTAGTCTTCCTTCCTCTTTCCTTTCTTCTATCTTTTATCTTTCTGCTTTTCTTTCAGTTGGTATTAGGAGTTTTGCATCATTTGGATCTGTACTAGCTTATGTGTTTTTAATTTATACAGGTTAGTTCAGTAACTTAATAATTTACAGCCATCAAAAAGTACTTGTTATATAATAAGCATATATGTAAGCCAGGAACTAGAAAAAGGTCCTGAACTTAAATGCTGCATTTTCCAACGCAAATTATCCTGTAGACCAATAATATACCAAAATTCTTTACCATGGACTGTGTTGCTTTTTGAAGCTTTGTTGTGGCATCTCATGGGAGTTACCATTGAGAGAGAAAGGAGTAAAAGGAAAAAGAGAGAAAGAGTTCTATAGGTTTTGGTTTTTTTGTTTTGTTTATAAATTTTAAGAACCAAATACTTTTGATAGTAAAAATTTTGTGGACCAGTAAACAACAAAATAATTTTTGGATTGGGTTGTCACTGAAGCTTTTAAAAGAAGGAAAAATCTCTTACATATCTTAGGAAGTCAGTATTATTATTATTTTGTGACTTTGTAGTTAGAATGAAATTATTAGTTGCTATTAAAATTTAGACAGCTTATTTGATTCACTTATTATTTTTATTCCCTTCACAAACACAATGCAATAAAAAGAAAAAACAATTTTTTGAAGTTTCTAATAATCACATAGAAAGGAACATTTGCTTATCACTGAGTTGCAACATTTTATACTTAAAGAAGTGAAATCACCTCTTGAGAATTACTTCTGAGGCTTCAACAAGGTTAGATATACATTGAGGTTTTACTATTAGTGAATTGAGATAGAGTAGAAAAATGAAAGGCATGTTTTATCCATTTTCATAGTCATTATGTGAATATTATTCCCTTTGTAGGTTTCACCCTTCCTATTGGGAGAAAGTTATTTCAAACTCCAACAAAGCCCACTAGCAGTTATAAGATACTTATCAGTCAATTAATAGAACTATTGGACCACTTTAAATGCCTAGATTTATGGATGATTTCTTTAAGCAGCTAGGTTAGGAAAGTTTGTAGTAAAGAAGAGATAAGTTATTTATCTTTCTATGCTCTTACTGAGAAAGTAAGCAGTGAATTTTGAGGTAGCATAGGGAAATAAACAAAGAGGCTTAGAAAAAACTTGGTGTCTGCTATATAGTTTTACCATTGCTGATTAAAAGGTTATTTTGAAGGTTTATTTTGATAAGATTTGTACAAATATTAGAAACTATATTAACTTGTCAAAAATGAGGAATAGTTAGAAAACATACGCTGTGCTAACTCAGAAATGCCAAATGAGAGCAACTTTTCAAACTTAAAATGAATGCCTAGTTTAAAAAAAAATTAAGACTACAACTCAAACATCACAGAAAAAGAAATATAATACTATTGCCAGTTTAGAGATTTTAATGTCGAACATCTTACACAATTGGATGTAAATTTAATGAAGATAGAAATTATTTAAAGGTGCCAAAGGCATTCAACAGTAGTTGATGATAATAATAAGGCAGAATGATAACAGTAGCAATCACTGAAGATATAGTAAGAGGCTAGATTGGACCAAAAATCTTTTTTTTTTTTTTTTTAAGCTACTATCTAAAAGATCACCACAAATAATGTATTTGTAGCAAGATATGATTTTATTATTTTAAAGAACATTCGTTAATATTGGGGACAAAGAAAGTATAAAAACCTTAGAAAAACCTATTTAAAAAACATGTCTTCTACATGACCACATTCTTTAAATCAAAACCTTTTTCTAATGTGCTGCTATTTGAAGTTTATTTACAGTTTTTATTGAGTATGCTTAACATTTTTACATCATGTTTACTACTAGCAAGATCTGGGTTCAAGTCCTGGCTTTCTGACCCTGGAAAAGTCACTTACCTCTTATGTTGTAGGCCACTTACTCTTTTAGTGTATAAAATTGCAGAGAAAGTGTTAACCTATGTCAAAAGAGTTCCTCAGTCAGCATTTTCCTATGCTAGTGAAATCAGAAGCCCACTCCCTGTTCCTATTCCGTTTATTATTATTTTCATACTACTAATGTATGTAACCAGGTCCTTTTTTTCTTAAATGATGAAAATGTTTTTTGAGCTAGCAGTTAAAAACCAAAAAATTTGCTGTGTGCGATTTTATCTTGATTATATTATGTATCAACTTGTTATATTATGATTTCATAAATTTAATTTAGAATGAATAATTGATTATATTTTCTTTTTTTGAAGAGAAATGATGAACCCTGAGTTTTAGAGTCCAGGGTAGAATAAAAACTAACTCTGTATTCAAAATATGTGGAGTCTATTCTTTTTTTATACTCCATTAAAGCCTTATTTCAGTGTTTCATCTTGTATGAAGGTGACACACCAAGTTCTCAAAAGCCATGCCACTGGAGTTCAAGCCCTGAAAGGACTTTGATTATGGGTCTGACAATGGATGGCACATCTGTCATCAGAAGACCAGACTAAGTTTGGAGAGCCTTATTACCAGAATGTTGGCTACCAGGTGATATATTTTTTTGGCCTTGGCTTAGTCAGAAAAACTGGGTTCTGGTCCTGGCTTTGTTGATAACTAGTTGTGTGGCCTTAGGCAAGTCATTCTTTGTGCCTCAGTTTACTCATCTTTAAAATTAGAGGAGTAGACTAAATGATTCTTTAAAGTCCCTTAGCTACATAAATTCTGGGATCCTTTGATTTGTAAAACATGGTTAGGAACGTTTTTACCAGAAAAAGTTGTATATATCATATGATAGCTAGGAGTATATCAATGAAATATTTTGACCCTTTCATCATAAAACCAAACTGAAACATAGTTCAAGAATCATTTAATTCAACTCCCATGTTTTCAAGAGGAGGGAACTGAGCTTCAGAAAGGTTAAGTGACTTGCCTAAGGTTAAAGAACTGCTTACAGTCAGACCTTGGACTCAAACCCAGGTCTTCTGACTCCCAAGTCTAGTCCGTTTTCCAATGTGCCATGCTGGCTCTAACCTATTCCTTTCTATTGTTAGATAATAGGTTGTATATTCAGCATGGTCTGGTAGAAAGAGCACAGAACTAAGAAACTGGGTTCTAATCCTGCTTCTGCCACTAATTAATTAGCTGTATGTGATTGTAGCCAAGCCATTTAATTTTTCTTGGCTTTAGTTTCCTTATCTTTCAAATGGGGATAATGATACATACTGGTCCTTGCTTTATAAGGGTAGTTATGAAGCTCAGATAAGATCATCAATGTGGGGGTGGGGGTAAGCTTTTGAAAGTTTTAAAAGACCCTGTAAAAAATAAGGTGGTAGTACTTGTTATTATTATTTAGTGTGGCCCAGATCAATCAAAAGCCCCATTTTTTCATCTTTATTTACAGGCTGCCTAAGTTGTACCTTTGTGAATTTTGTCTAAAGTATATGAAAAGTAGAACTATTCTACAACAGCACATGAAGAAATGTGGTTGGTTCCACCCTCCTGCTAATGAGATTTACAGAAAGAATAATATCTCTGTCTTTGAGGTAAGGTATACATTTTTAGTGGTTCTTCTCTGTTTAATTTTTAAATTGTAGTGATTTTTTTTTGTAGTATCCAACTCTGTATTCTGGTCATTCTTTAGATCTTTAGAAACTTGATTAATCTTATTGTGACATACATACATCAAAGAAGACAGTAGTGTGAAGAGTGAACATAATTCTACCAATCCTGAATAGACTTAGGCTATAGTATTATTTAAAATTGAGTCCACAACTCTGTTTAGAGACATCATTCATTGCTTTTAAGTAACTAGACTTAGTGATTTTTCTGAGTGCATGCTGTTATATTGATAGGCACTGTGTCTATGACATTATGATTATATTTCTTTCTGTATGCCCCTTTTCTATTCAGTTAAAGACATACTGTTGTTCATCTGTCTCTATCTTGTGCCTAAAAATGAAGTACTGTAGAAGACATGTTCTCTCTCCTTAAGTAAGCCATATAGATAAATACATAAAACAACTAGTTAACAATGTAAGATATTAAGAGCCCAACTGAGCAGTGCATTTAAGTGCCAGAGAAATTTAAAGTCAGAAGAAATAATGCTAATTTGAGCTGAAATAAAACAGTGTAGTATCTTTTACTGTTATGTTTGCAATAGGCACAATAAATTCTTGTTGCACGAGTGAATTCTATGTCATCAGTACATGAATCACTTGTGGGTTAAAAGACAATTCTTTTCTATGTATGTTTTTTGAGCAGGCATCCCCAGAAAGCTAATAGTGACCCAACTATTGACTGTAAAACTTGACATAATCACTCAAAGCTTAGTAAATGACACTCAGTTCTTCCTTTTCTCTCTTTCCTCTTCCGTTTCCCTCTCTTAAAATTCTGATAAGGATTAGGCAAGGCACATGGTGTGGTGCTGGTTTCTGGCTATGCTACATACTCTCTTTTTCTTCCCCCCCCTCTTAAGTTGTCAGCATATTTCCCAACTTCTCTCCTTTTACTACCTGAAATCTGGTTTTCCCCTGAGAGACGTTTTTTGGTTGGCTTCTTTAATGCTGGTTGTTTCCCCTCTTCTGATTTCAGAGGATTTAGGAGGAGTTACCTTTTACTCCCTCATTGTCAGTTCTGTACTTTTGCTTTACTGTTGTATTTTAACATCTCTTTTGAAGTTTATTCCAGCTTATTATAACTTCCCTCTCTGTCATTTTCATTGACATTTCATCTCTTTCATTTTCATGCCATCATCTCATCTTCCCTGCCATCATCCTGAGACTGTGCCTATTGACTGTGTTGTTTTCACACTTTCTTAAAAATTTTAACTCCCTTAATTTCTCCTTCATCTCTACATCAGCCACTAACTTGAGTGGGCATACCTCCACTCCCAATGTCAATTGAAAGAAAGTTCTCAGCTTCTATGTCCTAAAATCTGGGATTCTTCTATCTGACCATAGTCCTTTGTCTTTCCAAGCATCCCTTTTCTCTTTATTATTGTTGCACTTGTTCTTGACCTCCATTATGACTTTTGGTCTTGGAATTTTCTGTATCTTCTAGTCTATCAAGCCTATTCTACCTTTCTTTCATTCCTACTAGTTTTGATCCTTCTAGTCAGCTAATTTAATAATCTAACGAGATAACATTCGTAAAGTGCTTATTAGCACAGTATTTAGCACATGGTAGATGCTATATATAAATGGTTATTCCTTTTCATCCTTTCCTAATACTTTCTCCACCATTTGTCTTTCAGAATCTTCTGACACTGCCATCCCAGTCAGTAGCTTCTTCCATATATTTTTCCTTCTCATGTTTTTAACCTGCTGTAAGCTGCTAAAAATATCACCAAAATGATATTTACCACAAGTTATGCTTTTATCAGCCTAGCCCTTGCTGCTGCATTGTAATCCTTAAATTCATTTTAATTTATACTTTTATATTAATTATATGCAACACTGATTTCTCCATCCCTTTCCTTAAGTCCCAAATATATACTCTCTTCTTTACTCTCAACAGATGACATTACAGTCCCTCTGACTTTACTGAGATTATTGACATCATTGGACTTGAAATCTGAGTTCTTGTCTATTCATTCTAACTACTCAGTGCTCTAATATAGTCTCACAGGAAATGGTGACTCTTCTTTTTGCTGAAGATGTACCCTAAATATACTGTCGTGATCTCCTTTGTGACCTTGCTCCACCAAATAATCTCCCTTTCCTTTTCCCTCTTCTCTCTCCCGTTTTCCCTCCCTCTTCCTCTCCTTCTTTCCCTCCCTCTTGCCCTTCTCTTCTTTCTTTTCCCCTTACCAGATTCTACCTCTTCCCTCTCTCCCTTCACCTTCCTTACTGCTTTCTTTTCTTGCCTCTCTGGCTTTGTCTCCCTCCTATTTCTCTACTGTTTGTTTCTTCCCTCAGCCTACAAATATGCCTCATTTAGTCTGTAGAAAAAAGGCCTAAAACTGTGATTTTCTTAGTATTGGGAACTCCTGGATGAGGAAATTCTGTTGATAAAGGGGGAATGCCTTCTTTTCAGCTTTCATTAATATAATAAGACTTTAAGTGCTCCCACGTCACACAGCAGGTATGTGTCAGAGGCAGGTCTTGCACCAAAATTTTCTCTGCTTTGAAGTTGATTCAACATTATTTTATCCCACCTCTTAAACTTTCTATCCTTAAGAAAACCTTTCCTTGACTCTGCTACACCCTCAAACTATCTTTCTTTTTTCTTTACTATCAGATTTTTAGGAGGAATAAATTACATACCACCTTTCCCTTGCTATTACTTCACTTATCATCTTGTGATCTGGCTTCCATCCTTAGTACTAAATTCAAATGCCTTTATTAAGGCTCCTAATGACCTCTTCTATCCTTATCTACCTCTGCATGATTTAACACTGTTTCACCATCTCTTCTTTGGGCTTTTAAAGTACTGTCTTTTCTTGGTTCTCCTACTTTTCTGACTATTCCTCTTTGTTTCTGATAACTCACCAACATTCTGTTCCTTAAACATGGATATTTCCCAGAAGTCTAACCTTGATACTTTCCTCTTTCTATATTTTTTCCTTCAGTGATCTTACCCATTTTCATGCTTTCAGTAATCATTTCTAAGCAGACTATTTTCAAAGTTTTATATTTATACTCCCCAGCCTCTTTCTAGATCTCCTGTTTCGTATCTTCAAGTACTCACTGTACATTTGTTTTAATGACACCTCAAACTAATCAAAACTAGAACTGAATCATTACCTTATGCCACACCCCATCCCCCCCCCCAAAAAGTAAAAAATACAAGAGAGAACTAATTCCTGTCTCTAACTTTCTGTCTGATGACATCTGACTATCATTTTAGTCATTTAGGCATGTAGTCTTGCAGTTTATTTTGGTAATCTCAATTGCTTAATTCTGTTAATTCCATTATATATAATATCTCAGATCTTTCCTTACAAGCAACTCCACTATAAACCCTTATTCAGGCACTTTTTTTTTTCTTTTTGTAATAGCTTCTTAACTCCTTGTGTTGTTTCTGGTAATTCCTTTTCAATCTAATTTACCCTTTATAGTGTTTGCCTGTGTACTCTTGCTAGTCTACTTATATAAGTGTATTTATGATAATCACTCTTCTACCCTAAAAGCTTCAGTAACTCATTCTTGGGTACTGCAATTAAAATATGACTAGATGACTAAAATCATTAAAATCTGAGTAAAATATTAAAATGATCCTGGCATTTTAAGATCCTTTGTAATCAGACACTTTTTTTTTTAACCTTTCTAGTTTTAAATTACTGTTCTTTATTATCATTATAATTAGCATTTCTATAACACTTTAAGGTTTACAAAGCACTTTACAGATATTATTTGATTTTGTCATCACAACTCTAGTAGGTAGATGTTATTATTAATCCCATTTTACCGATAAGGAAATTGAGGCAGAGATAAGTAGAATTTCCCAACAACTCTGATCTCTCCCCTCAACCTTTTCCTTTATCCTATTCATAAAAGTCATCTTTCCTTCAGATTTTTCAGATTTTTCATACCATCCACACTGCCGGGGCTATTCCTTTGCATTCATTCATCCCCTTAAATATTTGCATATCTATCCTTCTACCTCTTCCCATTAAATCATAAATTCCTTAAGGGAAACATTAATTTAGTATCTGATGATTTTGGATGGTTTATTATGGTGAAGCAATAAGTAATTTAGAAGCAGTCCTTGAAATTAGAAACATATATAAAGGGCTGTCACAAATGTTGATCCTAGAATTTTTTACTAATGTAACATAAGTAGATTTGCATGGCTAAAAAGTAGACTTGAAACTAGGTCTTTCTTCTTATAAATCCATGTTTATTTTCTGAATATCAAAGGCATTTTGTAGTTATTCTCAAAACTAGATTTATCTTTTAGTCTTATTTGACTCAAAATCTGGTAAAAACTTTAAAACCATGAATTAATGTTTCATTTTATTATATCTAAACTTTTGACATGCCTTTCCACAAAGATGAGGCCCTTATGTCTACTCTTTATTAAATATCAAAACAGTACTAAATTCTAGAAACTCATCAGCATCTCAATATCAATTATTTACAATGTTCCCCCCCCCTTTTTTTTTTTAATGTGGTTAAGTGAAGCAGCATGGCCTAGTGCTTTGGAGGCTGATCTTTGAGTTGGGAACAGCTTAGTTTAATTCCTACCTCTAATACTGAATGTGTGACTGTGGGCAAATCACTTAATTTCTCAGTATTCCCAGGGAGCTCTCAAGTTTATTACTCATAGATCAGTTAATCTGCATTGGAGGAATACATACAAATCCACCCCTCATTACTCTTTAATCTCTTATACCCCCAATACTACATGGGACAATATATTTTGATTGCTAAACAGATTGGGATTTATGAATTCAGGCAATGGACAGCATTTCTCTTAACAGATATAGCCATGTCAACATGAAGGTTGTATTAATATGCATGTTGATTAAGAAATAGGAATAGCTTTCTTTTTGAAAGGAAAGTGCTATTGCAGAAACATAATTCTACTAATATATTTTTATTAGACTTAAACCAGTCAGTCTATTTTTGCTGGACAACTAATAAAAAATTGAATTTGCTTATAAAAAATTTACCTATTCATTAGTTTTCAGAAGTAATTGCTTCTCACTTTTCCAAGGTGAGAAATGTTGAATAAATGAATGAGATTGCACATAGTAAGTCCATTAGAAGAAACATGGAGATCCCTCTTTTAAAGGGAAAAAATAGATTCATATAACTTTGGCTTTCAAATTTTGCCAACCCATCCTTTTCTTTAAATGATCCCATAGCTCAGCTAATAGCTATCTTTTGGAGAGTAACAGCCAGTATATCTGATTGAGAGAAATCAAATCTTAGTAGCTATTAGGAAAAAGGAAATGTGAAAACCAACAAGACATTCTCTACTTCTACTCTTAATCATTCTAGTTCGAAGAGAGCTCTTGCTTGGCTGATTGCTCTCTTGGGTGCTTTAGCCCAGCAACAGGGACTTCAGCATTCCTCCTTTTAAAGCTGTAACAGTGTTATTGGAACCATCAACAATGGAGGACATTTTAGTATCCCTGGCCATTAGGATACACCATTCTAAAAAAAAAAAAAAAAAAAAAAAGTATTGTGATAGGTGTGAAAAAAAATGTATGAATTAAATTTTTGTTAGTCTTTTTAATGCATTAAGGAACTTTGTTCAGTGAATCCTTCAGAGAATACTTTTGTAAGTTTGACTGATTTGTGAAGCAAACTTTTACTTTAAAAAGTTCAATTTTTTGGCATTTTGGGGATCACTCTAGCTTCTAGAAATATCTTCATTATTATGATCTTAAACAGTAGCTGTATTGTAAAATACTTATACCTAATTCTGTAACTTTTGTAGAAGTTTCTATGAAACCATTTTGTTTTGTTTTGTTTTTCCCTCTAGGTTGATGGAAATGTCAGTACAATTTACTGTCAAAACTTGTGCTTATTGGCAAAGCTGTTTCTTGACCACAAGACACTCTATTATGATGTGGAACCATTTCTTTTCTATGTTTTAACACAGAATGATGTAAAAGGTTGCCATCTTGTTGGCTACTTCTCTAAGGTAAGCACTTCAGAATGAAAGTATTATGGGCTGGTACTGAAAATATATAGATTCACATGGGAGACTTGGAGGTGTACTTACTTCAGTCTTTTCCATTAGAAAAGGGTTATGGTATTCTCTGGATACCATCCGGGTTTTAAAATCTAGATTTTATGTAGAAAGAATTCAGAAACTCAGGGCATGAAGCTGCTTAGTAACACTGAACAGAATGTATTCTCTTAGGGACCTAAACTACAGTTACCACTCAAGGGGAAAGGTTTTTAAATGACTTTTTATCCCCTTGGGTGGTGATGGATAGAACTTCTTGTGAAGTAAACACAATCATTACCCACCATGTTCTGTGAATTCATTTCTAGTTTTTGTCATCTCTTCCTGATAGGCATTTTTGATTCTTTTAAGCTAGCTAGTACTTCATGGAGCCTTAGCATAATTATTTCAGTGAAGAAGCCAGATTTCACAAAAGTTTTCACTTTACCTTGCCTTTCTATTCTAACTGTAGCATTGTTTTTAATTTTATTTGAAGCAGACATTTTTGAAAATCCTGATTTACAAAACAGATTGTTTAGGGTGTTATGATCAGTTTTATAGAACAATTTACCATAAGATTCTCTTAAACTGTAAAGATTCTTAATACAAATATGATTTAAAATATAATTTGACTATTTGCTACTTCTTTGGTACACACAAAGATGGGTTTGTCTGCCTTTTCTTTTAGGTTACACAGCATTAGAGTAGTATTAGAATAGAAGTCTCAGACCTATGAACCTTATGTGCTTATCCTTTCATTTCTAAAAAGGCTTTTATAGTCTTTTAGCAATTATATTTCCATGAAATTGGTGAAATTCCTACACTGAACTTTGCCAGTGACAGTTTCTGAGTTGTTGAAAGTTTTAGGTATTGCCATTTTCTTAAGAGTTATTACTTTATGGTTATTGTCCTGTTTTTCCTTGTGAGATATTTCTCTTTGCTATTCCCAGAAGGCTATGACTTTTATTGGTAGCCTTTATTTCATGATAATTAAACCTGCTGCTCAGTATTACTAGCCTGTTGTTTTTAAATTTTGTTTCTCTTTTTTTTTTTTTGGCCACCAGGAAAAGCACTGCCAACAGAAGTACAATGTTTCCTGCATAATGATTCTTCCACAGTACCAGCGCAAGGGTTATGGCAGGTTCCTCATTGACTTCAGTAAGGAACATATTAAAATGTCCTTCATTTCTTTACAGAGGGGTTCATTATTTTAAAATTAATTATGAAACACAAAATTGTTTTTGTTGTCAATGCCTTTTGACATATTCATATGTGGAATCTTTTGCACAGAACTATTAATCTTTTTCTTTTTGGTTAGAAATAAAGTATTTTAAAATAATAGTGTCATATGCCAATTCCTTGTATCTCCTATAAAAATTACTTGGATGAGGAATTATAGAGTTCATATGGAACTTAATTTCATGTAGTCTTTCTTTCTAAAGAATGCCAAAAGTAATGCCAGTAACAGAACTATAGGACTCAAAGACTTGCTGATTTACATTTACCAAAGTTCCATGGTACTTTGGAAAATGTTGCATGCCTGTTAGGATTGTTGTTGTTGTTAAAATGTTCTGCCACATGGGAAAATATATATTACACCTTAATCATTTGTGAAATTTTAAATTTTAATTCACAGAAACTAAAACTGCAGATTAATGCTAAAAAGCCATGTTATTTATAAAGATATAATGTTACCTCAAATATAACAATACAATTTCATGAAATTGTTGTAATAGTTTAAAAAGTATCAGAAAATGTCATTCTACACTGGTAGTATTCTGACCCATATGGCCTGAGTGATTGTCAGAATAATAAAATAACCAGAGCTGAGTGATTTATCTTCACGAGCTAAGTTGGCAGTATCCCATACACAGAATATATTCAATAAATGCTTATTGAATTGAAAGACCATTTCATACATTTATGTGGCCCTTTTGTTATAATAGTATAATTATAAGATGATGAAAAGATACAATTAGTATAATTAGGTAGTAAATAAATGTATATTTGTAAAGACTAGAAGCAAACAGAGAAAAGCAGTGAAGAAAATGTACTAGTAAAAGACTTAGTGACTTAAGGTGATATAGCTTTAGTGGTATAAGAAATAACCTGTAAATGTAAATAGGGCTTTAGGTTGTAGGAGGTTCACAGTAAAAGATACGCTGTTTAGAAATCTCTTTGGAAGTTGTTCAGTTCATATTAGACTTGTCCAGTAATCTGGTCCAATTCTTATATTTTGTAGATGAGAGAACTGGATTAAAACAAAACAAAATCAGCAAACTCCAGACAACTCAGAAATCACTGATTTACCGCCTCCCCCCAAAACCCTTTCTTATTTGGAGAATCAAGTGGTTAGGAGCCTGAGTATAATTGAACCAGATGATCTTTTAGTTCTGAATGATCATCCTCTGATTCTGAATCCTCTAAATACTTCCCTTCCACTCTCTGTACACACTGGTAAAATCTTTTGTACTGTCCTTTCCTGGCCAGCAGGGATATATGATGATGAGCATTAAGTATTTCACTTTCCCTCTGTGTAAAGTGGAGATGACACTTATCATCTTAATTCATAGGAACAATGTAATCTTGATAAAGAGATTGCAAAGTTTTTAGTGTTTTTTTCTTCTTTTGTAATTTAAAACTAGCAACTATTGCCATCTAGTGGTCCTAGTGTGTACTTTACCCAACAACAGGCAATTTAATGGCTTATATAGCATCCTCATAGCATTTGAAAGCAGGATAGAAGCTTGACAGTCATTTGGTTCTAATATAGTATAACTTCAAAAACAGAACAAAAGGCGTGTTAATTTAGTCTTTTAATAAAATGCCCTGTTTTTTAAAACAATACTTACGAATAATACCCAATATTTTAAACAATGCTCTCAGCAAGTTATTTTACATTTAAAAACGGCTCACTTTTAGGACACTGTTGAATGTAGTGCCTAGTGATTAATATAGGTTCAATAACTGATGAACTATAGTTCTCATAAATTTGATTTTTTTTTTAAAGGTTATTTGTTGTCAAAGCGTGAAGGTCAAGCCGGATCTCCAGAGAAACCATTATCTGATTTAGGGCGTCTTTCCTATATGGCTTATTGGAAAAGTGTAATATTGGAGTGCCTTTATCATCAAAATGACAAGCAAATCAGCATTAAAAAATTAAGCAAATTGACTGGAATCTGCCCTCAAGACATCACTTCCACACTCCATCACTTACGAATGCTGGATTTCCGTAGTGACCAGTGAGTATACTATTTTCCTTCAGTTAGTGCTATGGTCATCATTAGTGATATGGCCAATGCTCTTACCAAATTCTTTTTTGCCCTCCATTCAACTACTCTACCAAAATTGTGCTCTTGGAGGGCATTAGTGGCCTCTTTACCAAAAACCTGTTTGCTTTTCCAACCTCTGTTCTTGACTTTTGAGGCATGTGATGTTGATTGCTCTTGTTTTCCTTAAAATTCTTTTGGGGCTTCTGAACCCTGGGTTTTCTTTGTTTTGCTCTTAGTAACGGAAAGAAGTCTGGAAGAGAGAAGACCTAGAGTTGAATCTTGTCTTTGCCGTCTATTCCTCTTGTAACTTTGGATAATTTGCTTTATCACTTTGGCCCTCAGCTTCTTCATCTGTAAAAAAGAGTAAGGGGAGGTGGTAACCTATAGCATCCCTTCTAGTTCTAAAACTAAGATTTTATACTTCTCTAAATTGCTAAGTCTTTGCTTTGGTTTGTTGTTGTTGTTGTTCCCTTCTCTCTTTACATTTTCAGATAACAACCATTTAAAACACTTCAATTATTACTTTTATATGGATGATTCTATGAATTTATTAGCTCTAATTTTAGTAACCAATTCCTCCAAATTCATATTGACATTTCCACTCATGTGTTGCTATTAATTTAGATTCAATATACTGATAATTCAATTCGACAGTCCCCTACCACACTCCACACCCTAATCTTAGTAAATTGGCTCTTCTTCTAGTACCCTATTTCTGTCAAATGAAACAACATTTTACTCATTCAAGGATCTCATTTAGTGACATTCTTGAATTTTCCTTTCTTAAAAATTTCTTGTATTTGTTTAGTTATAAAGTTCTATCTTTTCTTCCATTTAAATGTTTCTTTTATTTTTTCATCCTTCATTGATCTTTATGTGGAGTTCCAATATTTCTCTCATCAATTGTTAAAGTATCCCTGGTCATCTTTCTACTTTCATTCTCTTTGCTTTCTCTTCTCTCCTTCACTATGACACCAGATTAGTAATCTAAAATGTCATTTTCATTATGTCATTAAGCAGGGCTCACTTGCTCAGAAGCCTTCAGTAATTTCACACTACTTGTAGCATGAGCAGACGGCAGTGGCAACTTTTGTTATGTATCTCTGAGTTTAAAATGTTTTTTACATTTTTAAATAAAATAAAACAAAAAATGTAAAAATATGTAGCCTTA